>NC_040023.1:44323413-44623413 GCF_000972845.2 Larimichthys crocea | reverse complement strand
ACAGTGCTATGAACTCTCCAGAACCAAAAGAATTGTGAGTCAGTAAAACCACCTGCATGGACCCTGAGGAGCAGTTTTCAACTTAGAAGGATGTCTTCAGAAGCACACATCCTCCTTACACACACAAAACAGCTCTGAGCTGTTTGTACAGCACAAGGAATTAGAAATAACAGTCTGTTTCCCCCTCACCTTACTATGAAATGACTCACTTTCACATTATTTGTTCTTCCAGATATTTCTGCATGCTGTGATAAGAAGTGCTGGTGAGGAAATCAAACACAGCATCTTTGTTTCGTCTGTGTTTTTACAAGTTTTCATCTGCATATGAATTATTCTTATGAGGCCACTGATCCTCTGTTCCTTTTTATACAACTGTCAGACGAAAAAGTCAAAAGTTCAGCTTCAGTGGGGATGCTTCAATGCTTTTTCTATACTCAGTTATATATATACATATATGTACTGTCTGAAGTTATTGCTGATTGGCTGGGTGAGGTTCAGCATTATGGGATAGATGGATCCTATTGCTAGTTTTGACATGGATGAGGTTGGAATTCTGTATACATACGCACATAATGATAATGGACCACAGTCTTAATTTTGTCAAGTTTCTTATTACATATCAGGCAAAACTAGCACTGTGTGTCTAATACCAGCAGGAGTAATGAAATTTTGCACAGAAATTAATTAGCAGGGATCAGCTTCATGCCCCGACAGGCTGGAATTTCTGCAGCCGGCACAAACACAATAATTCAGCTGGACTGTGTTAAAAAAAATCACACCAAAGATGTGAATTTGCCCAGGTGGAGCAAATTGACGCAAAGATTGTTTCACCCAAGTTTAAAATGTTTCAGCTTGAACAAAATCATTCACATTCATCCCTCTTCATGAATGTGCTTTGTAAACACACAGAGAGGAAATGGGAATGGAGAGAGACTGGAGGGACATGAGAGGAGAGAGAGGAGTTTCTGGCGAGTTCTGGGATCACATGGAGAGCTGATCTGTTGCTAATATCTGTACAGTTGATACATTGGCTGTTTGGAGGTGAATCAACATGGAGACAGCCCAGTATTTTTCTGAAACCCCAATAGTCTGAAAAATGTCTGACTGGTACGAATGCCCTTTTGTCTTACAACCAGTTAGCATGAGAACAAAAGTCTGCTGCTCTAAAGGCCTGTTTTTCCACTTCTTAAATATTTGTGTATTTGTACATACAATAAAAGACAAAATCAGGTGACCTTTGTGGTCATGGTAACAATAATGTACATGTGGTTAACTTTGTGAAATGGTCACAGTTTTGTCAGATTCAGGTATACTTCAGGTTCAGATTTAGGAAAAGATCACATAACGTTAATAACGTTACATTGAAATGTTGCTGAAATCAGAGTGTATTGTATTGTGTATTCTGAATAAACAGGCTTTCAGAGCAGTGGAATAATAAGGCTGTCACACAAATGGGCTTTTGGCCCAATGGGACATTTTTCTTTAGACTATTGGGCTTTTGGAATAAAAGGACATTGGAACAATGACATTGGCACCAACAACATAGAGTGCACAAACAATTCAGCACTCAAATTTGAGTGAATGATGAGAGGTGAAAATGCCCATTGCTTTTTGTCCGGACACGCCGTTACAACAAACACGGAAAAAAACAACAACTGTGCAACAATAAAAGTCATAGATCTACCTGTCAGAGCAGAGAAAGACTCAACTAACACATTCATTCTACTTTGCTATTAACTTCAGAGTTAAAGAAACACACTTCTTTGAAGTCACTCGCACACTTTTCCTCTCGCTATAATTCATTGTCAAAACAGTGATAATATTTAAATATTTAAAAGTGCTAGTGCTAAAATGTTCCCTCTACACGATGAAGGGTGAGGAAAGAACACTTTACTGTTGGTACTTACTGTACTTGTCTTTCAGTGTCCCTCAGACTTCTCTCAGCTTACTCACATCCTTCAAACACTTAACTATTTTCTTCAGGATTTATGCCTTGTCATTGCCAGAAATACAAAGTTTAAAAATGATGGATCTGGTCATATATTACCTATGCTGCACTTGTCAAATGTGATCCCACTGCCCTGTATTTGTTGATGAAAGGCCGACGCTGGCAGGGGTAAGTAAATCTAATTCCTGCTCAAATTGAGGAGATTGTCAGAGCAAAGCAGAGCTGACAGAGTCTCAGGAAAAACCCATCAGATCCCCTTCCAGGCAGAAAGCACCCACTGGATATGTCTGCACATTTAACAAAGCTGACAGACAACCACACCGGGCAAACAAGCATGTAAACAAGTGTATACAAACACACATAGAGCTACATCAGCTTGTGTGGTTTAGCAAATGTGCAGACACAGACGTTTAAGTACTTTGGTTTGGCAGAAAATTTATGACAAACGGACGCATAATTCTTTTGGACACATACACATTTTTTTGTTTAAAGTTTGTCTATTTTTTGATATGCATTTTTTGGAATCTGCAAAATGAAATAACTTTGAAAGAGCACAGAGGTTTGGCTTATGTCTGTATAACGGATTGAAATTGAATGCTGCACTGATTCAGAAGGGGGCATTCGAGACACACACACACACACACACACACACACACACACACACACACACACACACACGAGCACACGCACACACACACACACACACACGAGCACTCTCCCGGGCATGCACGCACAAACTGTCAATTACATGAAAATATTACCTTCCCTGATGGCACATGCTCCATGCAATTATTCAGTTTGCTTGGTCTGCAGATCACTGCTGCGCAGAAGACCTGATGAGCACAACTGAATCTGCCAGCCCTCTCTCTCTCTCTCTCTCTCTCTCTCTCTCTCTCTCTCTGTAATATGGGAGTATGGGAGGAGAACAAACAGAGAATAGACAGATTAAGTGGGAGAAAGTTCAATGGCTTTGCAGCCAATCTAAATCAGACTAAATGATCAAATTGTGTGATTGTAATTGTCCTTTTCCGGTTTACCAAAAGCACTCAACTGCTCTGCTCCAATGAAGTTAATAATTTTATATAATTAATACATCAGTCCTCTTTAGAGATACCAAACTATTTAGTTTGATTGTTATGTAGCTAGTTAACTTGGTGGCTTTGTTCTGTGCCGTGCTGATGTGGGATTAATTGATTTTAGGAGCTCATTACTTCCTTTGTATTATTATTATTAATTCTATATTTTTGATTTGTACTTGTTATTGTTGCTGACTTATGTAAAAAAAACTGTGAGCCACTGTGAGGTTTGTGTATTTTAAAGGGTTGCTTGACAAAGACAATACTCAACAAGATATAAAGTGAAACGAACAGCTACAAGGATTCCGTGTAACAAATTTACCATGCTGTCACGCTAAATAACTTAAAGCATAAAAGATCTCCTCCAATGGCACACTGCTGTGAAAGAGCCAGCCTTCAAGTGTTTACACAAGGTGTCACAGAAACTAGTTGTACAAAGCAGATTCATGAACTCATGCTGGTATTTATGAAAACACACGCATGCATTCAGTACATGTGTACATACACACACGACTTATAGATATGCCTTGGTATAGGGGCAGAGCTTTAACAGATCTGTTTGGGTTTGTAGTACAACCAGCAAAGAGAAGACAAGACAATAAAATCCAGTCTGACATGTTTTTACATTTCCAATCTTCTGTTGGTTTCTTTAGACCATACAGCTCTGTCCACAGGCTAGAACACATTCATGCTTTATGTTGTTTTGATTTGTTTGGTTTGGTTTGAACTCGATATCCACTTGCTACTTTTTCCCAGTTTTTCTTCTTTGGCTTGGTTTTAATTTCAAATTGCCAGTCAAACATGTCTCATTTGTAAAGCCATGTGGTCGTGTTAGTCAATTTCATAAGCACTGATTTTGTCCAATCAAACCAACCCAATATGACACTGATGTCATTTAAAGTTAACCAGGAATGGTCAAGTGAATGGACCCAGGCAAGTTTTTTTTTTTATTCTGGAAATGTTTTTTTTTTTAAAGATTTTTCTAAAAAATTACAAGCAAAAGAGGGAATGCGTTTTTTTTTCCAAAGCATCCTGGAAACATACCTGTGTATCATACCGCAGGTCTTATCTTTGCTGTATTTCAAACCTTCCATATCTGTGCTTTTCTCTCTGATCTCTCTATAGTAATTTGCTATAGAAGTTTTATCACATAGATGCAATGTCAGTGTCATTGTGTTCGTGTGTGTGTGTGTGTGTGTGTGTATTGACTTTTTTTAACAAGTCTTATTTTAGGGTTATTCTGATGTCAAAAATTCACTCAACTTCAACACAACGAAACATCTTCACCAATTTGACAGCACATGGGCAGCAGTCAATGAAAAAGTTACAAATAGAGAAAACACAGTCAGATACAGAAACATGCTGTAAATGCACGTGCATATGTCCTGTGTCATGTGTGTTGAGTTTTTAGGACCACCATAACACTCAAGCCAGAGCTGCACTTTCTATAAAGTCACTTCCACAATCTGCAAAACCTGAGCGTAAAGAGGAGCACATGCTGCATCTGTAATTTTTATACTCCTTTGAATCATTCCCACTTTTCGCCTGTTCTTGCATTATGTAACTTTGTGCTTCTGCTGTTAGCTAATGTTCGCCCAGTTTCCAGACAGCTGGAAAAATCCAAAGAAAAGACAATGACCGAGCAAGAAGCTGCTGGACAAGACTAAATCTAAAACTGACTTTTAGTACTTAATAGACGCCGATAGATGCTGTTGGACTAATAAGTAATATGCCGGCTGCTATGTCGCCTGTGTACTTGATTGATGTTTGGCTGTTTGCTCATTTTTTAAATCATAATGTAAATGTAATCACAACAAATACACGTGTACAGCTGTCCATATTTACAACAGTGGTATTACAATGCCAAACTGCGGGGCACTGAATCACAAAAATATCACTTTCCAAGCAGTGTTGATTTATTTTTCATAACTCATAAACATAGCAGTTTTATAGCCATAATTTCCTTATGCATACCTCTTTGTTTCCTCCATGTTGTAATGCACCTTGCAAATCACATTAGTGCCACCTGTATACCGTTCCAGCATCATTTCGCTAACACAATGTCACCTTTGTTCTCCAGGTTGCTACCTGCATCATCCCACTGTCACCCAAATGTTCCCTCAAAGACACCTTTGCATCACCTGTTAGTCTGACACGTCTGTGGCACAGCTTGGTGTCTTGTGTGACTGCAGAAAGAAGGAGACGAGATAGGAAAGTCCTTCCTCCTTCCTTTTGTTCCTCTGCGCCTCACTTGAGTCAGTCCTCCAATCCCCCCACTGTGTCCATCTGTTCATCTCTCAGCGGAGCAGGGTGAGGAGGAGGTGAGACCTGCATACGCAGGCACGCAAACACTTACATGGGCTGTAAACACGTAGTCTCTGCTGGCACACACGCACGCACACACACAAATAGACTACAGTGGAAATCCAGCAATCAGCATTACCTTGTCATTCTGAAATATTGCAAAATCATTAATATACTCAAATCAGTCTATGATATTAACATTATGTTTATGTAGTAAACTACATGTAGTATTTTTTGATACAAATACTTGACAGACCCGCCACATGATCAGTGAAGGAAGTAATTTGATTCCAAACAATTTATACTTACTAATATAAATCTCACTGCTCATATTCATGTTAACTGTTCACCACACACTAACTGTCATGATGATGGGGGTTAATCTTCATTATTAAAATATAAACTTCATTGTCAATTTCCTTTCGGTTCGTTATTTTGAAACTTTACTGTCCACAGAGTGGAAACATGTAACTGGCTTCACCACACAGAAAACACTTGAGATCAGATATCCAGAATAGAACTCGTTACATGACTTTAAAAGACATAAATGCACTTATGAAACATCCTGCGGTTGCACACATTTTTCAAATGTAACTTTACAAGTGCTAACGCATCACTAGTTGGATTTAGTAACCACACACTGGTGGGAATGTTCCCCCTGAGAATGATGTTACCACGGCGACAAGGGCGTGCCCTTTGCACTGTGGCCCCATGCCCTTTGCTACCCTTGAGGGGGCATGTGCCGTCAGCCCTGCAGAAAAGAGCTGACGGCACAGCCCCCTCCCACCCCACATCGCCTCTCAGAGCCGAGAGTGCACGCGCGTGTTTGACTGTGTGCGAATGCAGGTGTCTATGTGCGTGCATGAAAACACACACACGATTGCAAATGCACACAATAAAAAAGGAAGGAAAATGCAAATATTTGATCAATTGACAGCTGCTTTAATCTGTGAGCCAGCAGCCAGGCAGCAGAGGAACACTTCCTTTGTAGAATGAGATTCTCATTTCCTTTGCACACAATTGTTTTTCCTCCCGGTGTGTTCCTCATCGTGTTTCTGTCAGGCACAGCCGGGCCTCATATATAGACTCTCTTTCTCTACTTACAGCACATACTGTACATAACTCTTTTATATTTGCTGTAAAGATGTAGATCTGCTCAATATTAGCTGTTGAGGAGAACTTTGAGATCCTCTTAATATCGTAAAACTTAAAATAGACAAGTGCAATTCAGCCAGTTCTTTGTCAGCAATGTCTAAATATATCAAGATATAATAACATGATGACAGCATGTATATATATGAAACAGTTCATTTTATTTAGCTAATGATAAGGAACAGATTCTTTGACATCTCTATCCCTTACCGCTGAAAACTCACAGACAGTTCCACAACTATGCAAACACGAGCCAAGCCGACCACGCTCTAGGAACGTTTAACTGTTATTTGTCATTTCAAATGGCAGAAATCTTAAATAATAAGAACTTGGTTCACCACCTCGGTAAACCAAACTGCTTCTGAGTTGTGTATTCACATATTTTTCTATTCCAAATAACATCATCAAACATTTTCATTTGGTCTTTATTTTACTTTCCACATGCGACTCGAACACTCCCTTCCCTCCGTTGTGTCTCAGTTTCCTCCAGTTTACAACAAAGAAATAAAATGATCTGTTAAAAGCAAACACAGGCAATAAAAAACACTCACAGCAAGTGTAATATAAGAACGTATAAAACAGATGTGCACAGAAAAGACATAGTTAAAACAGAAGAAACATGAAATGAAAGTCTTCTAATAAAATCTAGCACGGGTTATTGTGTTGAATTTCCTTAGCAGAGACACAGATTGATGACTGATCTTTCTTTTTGAAGTCATCTCAACTGATTCGACCACGAGTGTTGAATTTTAGGTTTGTCCAGGCTGTTGTGTCGGCCAAATGCAGGTTGAAGTTTGGATTATAGAGCTTGTAGGGTTTAGAATGCATCCACAATCTGTGTCCTTCATTCTTTACTCTTCCTCTCTTGTCTTTATCTGTCTTCACACTTCCAATCTGTGTGTTTCTGCACATAATTGTAAAATACACTTCAGTCGTCTTAACAGCTTCTGAAGCATCGCCACTGCACGTCTGCTCTTTCAGCACTTAGAAAAGAAGAAACAAAAGGAGGGGAACGATTTTTTTCCAAGCAACATTACACTGGAGATGAAGCAATACAATATAATAAAGGAGCATAATGGTTTGTAATAACAGCCTGGAGTCCTAGCTCTATAATTTAGTCTTTGTTTTTTTGTTTGTTTGCTTCTGTGTTTGTGTGTGTGAACTGGGAGCAGAGTTTGATAGAGAGACTGATTGAGAGAGAAAACATCCTATGTGTGTTTGTGTGTGTTTATTTCTTGCGACCGCTTGTAAACAATCACGGGTCGCTCCTAATTTTGTTGTCAAACACACACACACACACACACACACACACACACACACACACTCATGTAAAACGGGGGCCTCCGTGTGCGCACAATGAGCACACACACACACACACACACACACACACACACCACTCGACCGCTCCTGCTATGGTGCTAGCTGGGAGTGTGTGTATAATAAGTGTGAAAAATCTCATTAATGCAGTGCGGCTGCTGAGCTGCGGCTGCTGCTAAGTCCCTTGTATTGTCACTTTTCTCCAGGGCCCCCGAGCGCTAGCTAGCTAACTAGCATCATCGCCATGGAGACCACGGCAGCTATGCCTCCCCACTCATCCTCAGCACTTTCACCCTTATACTGTGTACACACACACACAGGCAAGACAGGGAGGGAGGCGCGCACACACACACACACACACACACACCTTCCCTCCCTGCCTCGCTCTCCCTTTTTGTCCTCTGACAAAGCTTGACAAACCGCATGTGACTTGGAGGGCTTAGCACCGGGGAATTGTCACAGTCCCCCCCACCCTGTCCGATTCACACACAGTTCAAACTCTAAATAAGCAGCCATATTGATTTTTAATGATGCCAGCCAGTGGCAGACCCTCTCTGCTGTGGGGATGAGATGGAAAGAGCGACGGAAGGAAGGAAGGACGTAAAGAGGAAAGGATGAGCTGGGTCACTTTTCCTCTGTTTGCTGTTTTCTTATTATGTTGTTATCAGTTAAAACATCCTCGGTTTGTTGCAGGGAGAGTCGTACTCAACTCAAGAAGTTTGAACCAGTTCATGTGAAGCAAATATTACAAGTAAAATATGACTTCTTACGGCACGGTTATTCAAGTTACACGCTGAACACGAACATAGTAGCAGCAGCAGGGCGACCGCTATATAAAGTAGCCGCCCGAGCCGCTGTGACACATTTAGACACACGCTTCTGTTCTCAGCTGTTGCAGTCATGTTTTCTGAGAGGAGTCATCTGTTTAGAAAATGTGTGTGATAACAATCATTACAGCTTTTTTTTTTAAAAAAAGAACTGGACAATTAATCCATGATTTTGTAGTTTTCTTTACATTTTCAAAACCACACAGCAATCTGTCGTGCACAAATTCGTTTTACAGGCTTTTATGTCAAATCACACACAATTAACAGTCGATTACATCAAATTAAATACACATTAGTGCGCTCCAACCTTTACATCCCCACCACCATCTATAGATCAACTTTTATTTGTTTATTTCTTTGCTCTGTCTTCCTTTTTTGCTGGCTCAAAGGATTTTGGGAGACCCACATTCAACCACAAAGCATGCAACCAAAATCCCACATACAGTGGCCCTGCCTACATATACAAACCTCCCTCGCTGCTGGAGACGTAGCTGGTTACACATATGGAGGTGATTTCATAGATCAAAGTGTCGCTACAGCTAATTAATCTATATCAATGTTAATTAATCAACTTAACCTCAGGGTTTACAGACCACCCTCTAATCAGTCTGTGTGTGTGTGTGTGTGTGTGTGTGTGTGCGTGTGCACGTGTGTGTGTGTGTGTGCTGTAGAGAGAGCGTATATGCATATGGAATATACAAAAAAGTCAAGCAAATAATTGACTTTTAAATATATGAATGTAGTTTAAGAGAGAGAGCAGACAAAAAAAAAAGATTAAACACAGGATAAAGAATTGTTATGAGAGGAAAAAATCAGCACATACAGAAGTGTGTTGAGACAAAGCCTGTGAGCACAGTGTGCAGAAAAAGAACTGAGAAGGGGGAGAATGATTAACCTCTGAGACATTTGCCTAATTAATTCTGTCCGTGCTTTAAATTAAGTGAGCAACCTCAGAGCAGTAGCCGGTCAGTGGAACTCATGTAAAATATATGTCACCCTATATTACCATGTGTGGAGCAAGAGCTGCTGCTGCTTAATATAATGACACATGTAATCTTTATTCAGCTTGCACCCTGGAGGCGTGCAGCTTTGTTGCAGACACGGAAACAGCTAAACCTTTAGCCCAAAGCTGATGCTAAATAAACTGACAGTCTATTGACACAGGTGGGAGCCTATGGAGCAACGTTTGCATGTAATTATGAGCGTTTATGTTGGTATTAATGATGTACTAACATGGAATTTCAGCGGTTAGACGGAGTGAATTTCCAATGTTGCAGATGTATGTGTGTGGAATTATAGGAAATTGTTTTAACCTGTGGAGCTGCTCGTATGCAAGATGCCAAATCTGTGTGCAGACTTGAACTTCAACAGTTCAAAATGTAGAAACTAAACGTGTCTGTTTTACTATTTGAATTCTTTTGTAAGAATTTTGGATCTCTCTGTGAGGTTTGTAAGTGAAAACTACAGCAGAAAAATCAACTCATTTTTAAAAAAAACATCACGATATTTCAAACCACTCACCTGCTGCCAGACTGTGATTATGGCTTCAGTCCACCTCACGAACTAAATAAAGATAAAATTAGAAGTCAGACGTCTGGTCAACAGAATTTGCGACAATTTGCATAATAGTTAAAGTTGTTAATCAAGCAAAAAGCAAAAACTATTCACTGGTCCAGCTTCTCAAATGTGAATCTTTCCATATTGGACTTTTTTGTTTGTGCAAAAACAACCACTTTGAAGACAATCATTTCCCCATATTATAGACTAAATAATGAATTAATTAAAATAATTATTATATGCATCCTAGGATGAAATCTTGTTTTTGGGCAAGTAGGCCTAATAGGTTCTCTTAAAACACATTGACGTGATCACAAAACATCAAATGTACATTTACAAAGTGCTGACCAGTTGGAAGGTCAAGTTTTTTAAAACGTAGCCACACACACACACACACACACACACACACACACACACACACACACACACACACACACACACACACACACACACACACACACACACACACAAACATACAGTAGATCAAGGATTGTGGAATTCAGATGAAAACTTCCTTCAAAGGAGCTGAACGGGCTGATGGCAGCTGTCAAGTGCTGCAAAGAATCTGCCTGAGCATTCCTGCGGTTTGACACCCCCCGCTCGCTTCCACACTCCACCCCTGTATGCCATAAAAATATCAGAGGCTCCTGCCCACAGCGAAGAAAGGGAGGGAAAGAGTTTGAGGGCATGCCCCTGCACAGACAATCACACATGTACACATGACACACACCAGAACGTATGTGTTGTATTTCCTGCGTAAACCTTTAGTGGCTGTGGTCTTAAGTATACGGTGGCCTACAAGCAAAGACAGCATATGTTATAGTTTCAGAAACGATGATGTAACTAAGCAAAAGTTGTAAAAGTATAAAAAGTGTCTCCCATATTTTAGCATGGAGTGCACATGAGGACACTGTGGTGACACCTCAGCTGACTGCCAGCTGTGTGTGACCACCCAGCACAGATAAAAGAGCCGGCAGCTGTGGAGCCAAGGACCCAAAACTACAGTGGAAAAAAATAAAAGAAGCATTTTAAAAACCCAGGCAGTGTTAGATTGATTAGAGTTGCATCATTTGATACCAAACCAAAATTTCTTGACTAGATTAAGTGTGAAAGTTCAATCTTGATCTCTTGTCAAAATAATCTTAAAATAATCTAGTCTTATTGGCTTTTCCACTTCTTGTTGGAACTTTCAACAACATCTTACAGTCTTCATCAGTGTCTGGAGTTTGTTCATGGACCTTGTTGTCATGGAGATGACTCATATTTCAAGATGTGACCCAAGTACTGGACAGGACAGACTCCAATTCAACCCACTGGATGATTCTGCAAAGCTGGAAAGTTGCAGAGAAGTCATTAATACCAAGTTTGTCTGAATGTGGAAAATCTGACATATTCATTTTTCTTGCACTTATTGACATCTCAGGCTGTTTGTCTGTTTTCATAGATTGAGAACCTTGTCAGAATGTGCTTATACTTCTTTACACTAAAAAAAATGGAACATTCAGAGGTTTTTTTTTTGTAGGTTATTACACTGTGGTTTTACTGGTCCTGCCCACTTAGGCTGTATGTAGCCCATGAACTAAAATGAGTCTGACACCCCCACAGTTAGTAGACCTTGAGGTAAAGGAAGTTTGGCTGTCTGCTAAATATAAGGTTTAAACCAGCTGCCAGTTAGCTTAGATTACCATGAAGACTTCAATTAGAGGGAAGCAGCTCGTCTGGTTCTGTCTGAATGAAACATGTTCCGATTATTAACATTTTCTAATGCTCACAAATTAATGCGTCACATCTTGTTTGTTTGATCCATACAAAAGCCACATATAAAAATGACAATTTGAATAATTTGATGGTCCAGAAACAAGTTTCATAATGTAGTCTGCCAGATAATGGTTTACAGTTGTTGGTTAGAGTTTTTCAGCTTAAAGCCTTTGCAGAAAATGGTTTCAAGTTCCTGTTAGTCACAGCAAAATGAAGCTATATTTGTTTGTTTTTTACTTTAACATCCGGACAGGAGACTACTATCATTGATTCTGGTCAGTAATTGTGTAGTGTGTAGGGTCAGCAGTTCAGACCCATATTTATGTTTCTTATGACACATCTGCAGAATGTGAGAACAGCACTTGTCACAGCTGCACGTTGGTGGTTTCTAGAAGCTGCTCTGAAGTGACATTTTAATCTGACAAATTTCTCTCGATGATATTCAGCTTGGCAGCACTATTAACTCCCATCTGTTCCACACAAACGCTCACAAAAAGGAGGCATCAGATATGCAGTCATGACAGACCATTCGTGAATGTGTTTGTGCACTGGAAGCGCGTATGTGTGGCTTTATGCATATGCGTGAATGACTGTTTGCGTGTGTGGGAGTGAGCGTAGGCAGTAAGGGTGAGGCAGCCAGTTCACCACAAAAGACATCCAGTTGAACAGAGAGCACGAAGCATATGACCAGCCCCGAGGAAGTGTGTGTGCACGTGCGTTTGTGTACACTACATCTGGTGTATCACATCGACTTGTGCAAAACTTTCACTGTTTTTAAACCTCTGCAGCCAAAAAGCAGCAAAACACAGAAGAAAATATGAATCACAATGTTTCTTCTGGAAACCAAATAATGATGTTATCTGCCACATGTTCACTGTGAAATGAAGAATATACTATTCATAATTATGTTTCCATGCATGTATAATCACCTGAAAATAAGAATCTTTTTGGTTTTGTTAGTTAAAAAAATTCTCCTTTTGTATACAGTGGGAGCGGGTTCTCTTCAATGGAGGCCACCATGTTGAAACAGAGTGTTTCTACAGTAGCCCAGAATAGACAAACTAAATACTGACTGTAGACAGGGTCCTTAATGTGTTGTTTCTCTTTTACACTACGCAGGTGAGGGTGATGTGAGGAGATTGCAATGCAGCGATTAGACCACTAGATGCAACTAAATTCTACACACTGGTTTAGCACCTGTGATACCAAGGCAAATTAAAATTTAAAAAAAATATTAAAAAAATATCAAGAAAATCTGATGCAGCTTGAAGCATCATTATGTAGACAGAAATCTATAAAATAGTTGGTGGTGTGTGACAAACTCAGTGCTGTAAGGTGTTCGGAGATCGTAAGGAGTTAAATAGTGTGAGAACAGAGTGGGAATGACAGAGACACCATTTGCCTGATTACAAGTCAGTGAAGCATCAAAATGATTTATTTATTGTATGGTAAAAAAGTTTCACAATCTAGCTTTAAATACATGTATAATTTTATCTAAGATTTAGAATCACTTTTACATCTGTGGCAATGTGCCAAAATGAATAATATTTCTGTCCCAGGGGACATTTGACAATTTTATTCTCTTCAGAAAAACATTTTTAGGCATACCCGACTAAATATTCCTCCAAACATAAGCGGCTGCCTCTTCCAAATCCTTTTTTTCTTTCTTTGCTTTGTTGTTGATTTGTTGTGTGTGTTGAGTGATTGGTAATTTTATCAGCTCAGTATCCTATGAATTACCACCATATTTTACAGTTCACATCCACACCTCATAATTTACATCCAGCTCCAAAGTTCAGCGCCAATGCAGGAAGTAACGGGGCCCTACACATATGTAGCAGGGTGGAAAGAAAGGGTGTGGAAGTCAGTGAGGTGGATAGGCATGTAGCACATCTGACTTCACTTCCATGCTGCCTTTTAACTGTTACAACCATCTTTCCTTGACTTTACCGGAGCATTTTAGCTGCTTAACTTTGACTAGACCTCAACCATTATGTTTATCTGCCATATTCACACTATAGCTGCCATGTACCGATATGATGTGTCCCAACCCGTCCTCCAGATTAAATTACAGACTAGGTTTTGCATCTATTCCCCCTAATCCAGCACATAGAAGTGTTTTCTAAACTGATGCTCTGCCATTAGCAACATTTTTCATCATGTGTCTGTGACTCTAAATCTTACGAATCTCACAAGTCACTAGGTTTTATGATGCATCGACACTATGGTTTAGGATTGTTTTGGTTTTGGCACAAAAAACGACAATTTAGGATTTAGGGAAAGATCAAGGTTTGGGTTAAAATAAGTAGCCCTGGTTTGTTATGGACCTTCATCGTCATGGTTACAATAATAAACATATGGTTAAGGTTATGGAACGAGTATGGTTAGGCTTTAAAAAAAAAAAAAAAGCAATGCTGACAGGAAATGAACACCAATCTCCTGTGTTAAAGTCTGATGTTTTGTTGACCTATCTATCCACCCGAGCCTCCTGCCTGCACGGACTCAATAAAAAAATCACCTGACTTCCTCCGTTGCTCCTATCATAATTACTAGTGCTGCCGGAGGCTGCCAGCATTTCTCGTTTTGCTGAAACGACTGATGCTGTTGTTCCTCTTGGGAGGACAGTGTCGTGTACTGTACGAGTGCTATTTTAGTAATCAGTAGCAGGAATAATATTTGCATATTAAACTACAAGGGTGTTGACAGACAAGTCTCACAACTTGTCATGTGATCTTAGTTGAATTTGATGTCTCTTGACCTCTAAAATATGCAGAATTATTGCTTACCCAGGGTCTGTGATAACAGTTGATCTCAGTCTGAAGGAGACCTGACTGACATGCAGCCTCCCATACAAAGAATGCTGGGATTTTTGTGCATATACTCTTTTGTATCCTCGATGTTGGGGACACAATCTCAAAAAACACACACATAAAAGCTGATGCTGTGTATTAAACCAGTCTGGGCCAACTGTGTCACTCAGAACCAGACAGCCTCCATCAAAGGCGGCGTGCCCCGCTGCTGAGAAGTTGCGGTATTGCCTGCCGTAGGGGTTTGGCATGGAGGTTGAAATGTCATGTAAAGGGCCTCCTCTGCCAAATGACAAAAAATGTATTTAGTTTGACAAAAGAGGTGTGACATACTCTGTGCCGCTCTGCTGCCAAGCCCGCAGTGAGAGAATAACTCACTGAAAAATGGAAATATTCGCTGAAACAATCTACTGGATAATTTTGGTGCAAATTAATCTGCTTCCCTCTCACTGTTCTCGACTTCTGCCAATGTGAGGCGCACACTGGTTTATGTTCTGGTCAGACAGTGGTATTCTAATTTGATTAAATGGTATTACATATTTAGAAGCCCCTGCACGCCTGCTTGAGGAGATTTCAAGCTGCCTTGCACCTTCGGATTAGTGGCATTATATTTACATTACAGAGACATTAGATTTCCTTATATGACTTCCAGTGGCAGTGATAAAAGCCATTTCTGAATATATGCACGCTGCTATCCTGAAATCAATCGGCTGATTTCCATTTTTGGATGGGAACACAGCCTGTCCAATATTTATTCAGGTCAGGCCATCGTGTTTCCCCACATGCTATGAATTCATTTTGAGTGGAAATGTGCTTATATATCTCAAGTGTGTGGTGTTTTCTCTCTGTCTCTCCCCTAATGCTCACACAGACACACCATAATGGCATTTTATAGCAGTTCTGTGCTGGCTAATTGTTGTGTTTGGCTTTCTTCTCAGAGTATGAGCAGGCAGGTGGCAGGTTATGTTTTATTTTTCTGCAAATCTAAACAACATAAAGTGTTGGAGACAGGCAACTTCCCCAATTGAGCAGCCTGCAGAAGTCACTGAACCACAAAAGCTTTATTGCTTGTTAGGGAAGAGAAGGAGGAAGGAGAGGGGGAGGGCGAGGGAGAAGGTGGAGAAAACAAGTGAGAGAGTGAGAGATGAAAATAGACAGCATTTGTGTTTGTGTATATATATGTGTGTGTGTGTGTGTGTGTGTGTGTGTGTGTGTGTGTGTGGTTGGTCCCCAAGTCTAATCCTCGCTCCAATCTCTGGCCATAATAGAGGCGTTTGGTCTTCCAAAGCCAGAGGCGACGTCCACTTCAGTCAGAGGTTGGTGGGTGCAGAGCTGAGGTCAAAGGTCATCATCTGGATAGTTTTAGCTATTTGGCAACGTCCCCTTTAGCAATGATTGAGGTCATGCGGTGTGGCCTCAAAACCTGCGACCCCTAATCCCCTCTGCATCCCCTCTCTCATCTGGCTGTTGGCGTAGAGTTTCCACTCACAGGCGAGAAGTCCTTTGACTATGCAAATAATCAAGAAAGCCACAAAGGAAACCTGAATGAATTGAATGTTTTTGTTTGTTGGATAAAGATGTACCATGGCATTTATTTTTGACTGTCAAAGAAAGACCTTAACACACACACATAAATCAAAGAAGCACACATAGACTCACAGGTTATCTACAAACCATTTACAGAAAATGACTGATCAACATCAACCTGAATTCTCGGTTTGCACCAGCCAATGACTGATTGAGCCTCCGTGTCGCTTTATCCAATATACTTTTATGTACTCCCACTGTGTTAATAACATGAAGTTTATGGAGTGTGCTCAGTAATTAAATAATGCAGGATGACTTTGAGGGGAACACAGTGGATTTTTTTTTTCATGCGTTCTGCACCGCGGCCCTCTTGTGGCTCTAATGGGATACAGATGGTGGCCAGAGGTTGGCCGACAGGCGGTCGGCACCGCAGACTGAGACCAGCGGGGAGTGTCCTGAAACTTGTTCACCACATTACTGTGCCCCACATGCCATGCCTGGGGCCACTGAGTGTGTGTGTGTGTGTGTGTGTGTGTGTTTGGGACATAAAAAGATAGAGAAAGAGACTTCCACATTCTTATACACCTGAATCAGAGGAAATAAAAAGAATTTGAGTTCCACGCTATGTTGATTAATCTGCTTCATCTGTACAAAATGTCACATGGTAGCATGCTAAATGGCGAGCTTTGTGTTTGATATTTCATTACTGACCACATCAATTTGTTTTATTTGGTTTTTATAGACTTGTTATTGATACAACTTAATTTCTATCACTAAATAATGACTTCTTTCTCTCACTAAATGAAACTGTAGTCTTCACCAGACTCTCTCCAATTTCATACAACCTTCATGGCCTGGAGCAAGGCTAGACCATTAAAATATATTGCCACAGAAGCATCTGTTGGGTGGAAGGCATTAAATACAAACAACTTGACAGTAAAAGAGCCAATTTATCTTGAATCCAGACTGTCTTGCAGCAGCAGAACACTCCCTAATTATTAACCTATAACATCCACAAGTTAGTTTGAGATTAGCCAGACTGTGAACACTGGTTAGAGTTTGAGAAATGCCATATACAGGCAGCACATACTGCATGCGGTGACACAAGTCTATTAAAGAGCTTTTGTCATTTTTCACAGGCTAGAATTTGTTCGAATTCGACTATTTCACTATTTCATCACGCAGAATGTTTCGGGGTGTTTTTGGTACATAGCAGTAGTTTGCAATAACACCAGAAACCTCCTTTTTTGTGTGCTAAACTGAATCCCCAACAGCCAATAGGGATTGAAGAAAATCTGGTTATTTCTAGTGATATTATACTGTTTAAAATAGTTACAGAAATCATATTTATTCCCAATAACACCAACACATGTAAATGCTACTGTCTGTCTATATGACAAAGGTTTGTGCACAGTGTCTTTCACTATATTACAATTACAGATAACACACACATGAATCCACAAGTGTTACAGAGGCATGAAGTTAATTTGCTGTGTTGACTCTGCTCTGTGCTTTGGGAAAAGGCTCACAGTGGGACAGTGCTTAGTTTGGGACACTGGGAGGGAGAGGGGGTAGCCCTTTGATTAATCATACAAATCCTCCTCAGAATGCTCCAGAGGGCTGATGGGATGTGGCGTTTCAAAAGATCCCTGGGTCAGAGAGCCTTTGAACTTTGACCCCTGAACTGTGGCTCTTCACAAAAGCCAGAGACAAAGGAGGTAAGGCAAAGTCGCACCTCCTGAGCCGCACAGCGTGAGCATCGTGGGGCATACGTGAGGCAAACAGAGCTGGAAGACGTAGAAGGGTTAGCAAACTAAGGTTCTGTAGCGTTATCAGGTGAGAAAGATGAAGTTATGAAGGGATCATAATGCTAATTGCTGTGCTGATAGGGACAATATCCAACTTGGAAAGTGCATGCATATTAATAAGAAGCTTGGATCTCATAAAGAAATCATAAAGAAGAGAAAATGAGAGTGTGTAGGACAGCTAGAGAAAGCCATCGAGGGTTGGCAGCCCTCCAGTTTGATTAGCCATTAGCCTCTGGTGATGGGAGTCGCAGTCAGAGCGCCACTCCCTTTGATTACAGCACAGGAGAACACTGGGAAAATAAATCTCCCCAGCCAATACACATCACTTCAGGGGGCTGATTTGGCTTGTTGCTTTTTCACTCCCTCTCATGTTGTAATCAGGCATGCTGTCATTTGGAAAAAAAAAACAAAAAAAAATGAAACATAATCATAAATAAACATGATAAGTAGAGTCAGAACTTTTGAGGGAAGGGGGTGACATTTGTTGGATTCCAAAAAGCATCCTAATGAGCCAACAAGCTTAGCTGAAACTACTTTAGAGGACTATCCGGAGAGCTGAAATTGACAGATAGCTTTACACACCAGGAGTAATTTTCATGCGGGGAAGGCAAACAGCAAAGTGTGAGAAAGAGGGCACACCGTAACAACAGAGTAGATGAGGTTTTAGGATCCACCCCTCCTCAGAGCAACACGGTGAGTAACATTTTTATGATACCAAAAGGACTTTGTGTCGACCTAATAAAGCTTTCCTTTCAAGTAAATACCCACACAATGCTACAGGTCCAACAACAAAAACAGCAGATTACTTACAGTGTAATACTATAGGCTGCTTTCAAGGAAACTCTCTCTCAAGGCTTAGGTTCAAATGACGGTGACAAAATGCTCCCGTCCCGCTGAAGCGTCCTTGAAAATGACAATAACTCCCAGCCGCCTCCAGGGTCACTGCTCCTTACTCAAATCTCCCTGAATGGAAGTTAAATTAATCTTCAGGGCATCAATTGTGTGTCTCATTTTATAGAAACCTGAATGGAAAAACATGGCGAAATTTTGTTTTATTGTGACAGACGTGCACAAATAAGAACATGGTCAGTGGTTCATATATGATGCATCAACACTCACAACACCTGAAGCTAATCTTGGACTTGTGATCCAGTCCGAGATGAATTTTTGGCACTCTTTACTCAAGGAGAAGTGCAGTGTTGAACACAACAGCTGGCAGTTCATGCCCCCTGCTATTTTCTTTCCAACACACCCCTAATTTCTTTTCGGCTCCCCCTCCCTTGCTTTCATGCTTGACTTGCAGCAGCTTTTGTCCAGTGGCAGAGGAGCTCATCAGGGAGTGGAGGGGGTGGGGTGGGGGGCGGCGGGGGCAATGGATGTGGTGGTGTTGGGGCCCAGTGGTTAGATTGTGCTTTAAGATGACTGGAGGAGGCTTCCTAGTACTGCCCTTCCTCGTGCAGATGTACGGTCAACATCTGAAGAACATGCTTTCTTTGTCTTGAGGCCTGCCAGGTGCAACATCTGTCAGTAAACACACATGCAATTCCCTCTTCATTTACCTATTCCCCTCTTTCAACCCCTCCCTATCTCTTTTTTATGTGGGGGTACAATCTTCCCCTTTTAATTATCCCTCTTACACACTCACAACAAAACTCCACCTGCGAGAAAATACCTCTTTACTGGCTGTGATGTACAATGCAAAAATGGCCGTCCAATCATCGCCCTGGCGTCTGCTCCATTCACTATCTCGAGTCTCTACAGGTTCCCTGGTGAGCGTCATGTGTATGCGTGTGACAGCCTGAGGGCTACACGGCTGACCGTCCACTCACAAGACCTCCTGCAGTGTTTGTAGCCGGGGTTAAATCTGCCAAACATGACAAGCAACTTAAAGCGTAAGAGAAACATTTATGTGAAAAACTAACTGAGAGTTCCTGGGAAAAAAAAAAGAATGTGCCTAAATTCTTTGTTTCTTCACAACCTGTTTCAGCATTACAAAAAGATGCCCTTATATGGGCTCTGTAATAAACATTAGATAATGTTAATGACGCCACGGCATCGTACTGAAATGACTTATTCCAACAGGAGAGAGTCTGGTGAAGTACACAACTGAGTAACAGTCTTTTGATGTAGCCCTCAGACAGATGATGTACACCATAAAGAGCCTACAGACTCCTCGATGCTGTTCATCTTCTCAATGCTAATATGCTGATGTTTTGTATATCCACTTTTGGATTGTTGTGTGTTAGTCTGATAACATTATGTAGTTAGCACTGAGAATGAGATAAAAATGTGTTTTTGCACATATTTGGTCATAACCCAAAGTGTTGAGCCAACTGATGGTGCTAGATGAAAGTTAAGAGATCACAATATTAGTGGAAATTGACTTCATCCTCATGGGGAGGTGAATGTCCATACCAAATTTTATGGCAATCTATCCAAGAAGAAGGAAAGATCAAGCAATCACCAAAGTCTGAAAGCTTCATCCTTATGGGACTGTGATTGTCTGAACAAACAGTCCATCCAACAGTTGTTGAGTCTGGACCAAAGTGGTGGACTGACAGACAATGCATTCCCCAGAGCGAGGCCACTAGCATGGCAAAAAATATGTTAAAAAAAAAAAAAAGTCCACTACAAAGGGGATGGAGGGAGGGAGCCAGACAGAGGAAATAGCTGGGCGTTTGTTGGCCTGCTTGTATTAGGGAGTGTTAGAGTCAAACGAGATTGTAAAAATGCCAGTCTTAACAGGCAGCAGCAGGATGTGTGGCTATTAAAGGAGAACAGCCAGGTACACACATGCAATGCAGCACAAACACACACACACACACGCACACACATGCATGTAGTGATACGCACTGAAAACGCAGATTGCATGCAAATGTGCCGATGCATCACACTTTGTAATCAGACTTTACACTCCCTCCCTCCCTCCCTCCCTGCAGGTCGGCCACGTGCTTCGTCCCCACAGCATTGTGGTTAATTCTGCCATTGACAGCCAGAGCTGCGCGCTAAGCCGTTACTAGATTGTGGAAATTGATTAGTGTGCAGAGGACTCGCCCATGGTAATGAAGTTAGAGCTCAATCAGCTAATTATAAAGCATGTGACATATGTGCATGTGTGTGCGTATGTGGGTATATGTTTACACGAATGCGCAAGCGTGGGTGGATGGCAGACATTACATGTGCAGACATGTTGGTATACACATGTACGCATACACATCTGCATGTAAACATAAAAATGTGCAGCGTAACATGATAGCGGTTAAAAAATTCCTTTAGGGGCAGTTTAAGAGGTTCAAAGTCCTCATAGTCCTCGCTGCCTTCAGTGTATATACACATCCACCAAATCCTGTTTTTCCCTTTCTACTTGTATGTCTACCTCTCATTCCCTGTCTGTCTGTCTCTCCCTCCACCTAAACACAGGCCCGGCTGTCCATCTCCAGTATTTTAAGCCAATCAACCAGGCGTTCCACACATCCTTAATGAGCTCACGGGGGATGTGACTTGAATATGTCAACAAGCGCCCACCGCTTCCCAAAAAATCAACATCCAGCTGCTAGCGTCTAATTGTCAAGTAAGTGGCAAATCATAGTAATATGGAATGCAGTGGGGAATCCACATTTTTTACAGGCACTCACACACACACACACACACACACACACAGTCCTTGTTTTCTTGATTGTAAATTAATTTCATCTGTAAAATTATTCCCACAAAATAATAATAAAAAAAAGTTCAGACTACAGCACATTTGCAAACAGAGCATCGTTTCACAGTTTTACATCACAGTGGTCAAACACTGCCTTCGTGCTTCTGGAGATAATCAGAATCAATAATAAAAATAGTTTATTCATTTTGAACCTAATTTAAGAACAGAGCTGACATTAGACTACTGCATTAGTCTTTCTGCCCCGCTTCATTAATCCTCTGTCCTGTTTTTTTTCTGTTGGATGCAGGCTGAGTGTACTGGTCGCCATAGCAACATAGTCATAATTTATCATAACCAAGTGGCTAATATGCCTATAAGCACTCTGTGATCTTTGACCTCACACTCACTGGCTGAAACACTTAATATTCCCATTCCATTGTCTGTTAATTCCCCCATCACCATCACCACCACCACCCCCACTCTCTCTCTCTCTCTCTCTCTCTCCCTCTCTCTCTCTCTCTCTCTCTCTCTCCAGCTCTCGTTAAACGCATGTAATTGCCTAATTCAACATGCATTAGAAATGTAGTGTTTAAGTAATCATCTCAGATAAGATTGGGATAACATTTCAATTACCTTGTCGTTGCGTTATCTTTGCCGCAGTGTACATAACAATTAAATAATCAGCACAGCTTGACAGCAACAGCTGTTATGTATACGCAGCATGTATTCACATATTCAGAAGTCTCATTTTATAGAATGTGTTATAGCACATGTTTTCTCTTCGACTGGGAAAAAAATAAGAGGAGGGCAGTTTGAATTCAACTTGACTGAGCCAAGCGCATGACGGGCTATAACCTGCAGATCAAATAGCAGCATTCACGTTCTTTTGTGTTCATAGCCGCTGTGTTTGTACAGAACCTTTGCAAAAAAATTAATCTCCAGGTGGTTAATAAGAACAAATAATCTTAAAGAGAGGAAATCAGTGAACTTGGTCAAAGTTGATAGAAACAATCTTTTCCTGCTGTTTGAGATGATTTTCCCAAAACTGAGCTCCCCTGAACTTCATGACTAAAAGCTGCACAGATGACTTGCAGAAACAGTAGCAGATGTTTTCTGTTAAGCAGGGTTGCCCTTAAATAAGCTTGGGTTGCCACTTCCACTCCTTCCCTTCCCCTACAACACATTTTTATTAAAAAACACGCAAGGAATGTTCTCTAATAACTTCCTGACCGAGTCTTGCGGCTTTCTAGGTGGATGGGATTGTGTACATGTTGTTGTTACTGTTACGACCTAGTAACAGAAACGCGGCATCCAGAGACGAGCCATCTGGAAATGTTGATATCAACAGTTGCGCTGAAACTGCATTTTGATAAGGCAACAATTAACCCCTTTAACCACTACGCACACACACATACGTGCACAAACACACACACTGGGCTTTTTTGTTTCTGCATGACTCAGAGATAGAGCAGTCTGAAGAAACAGAAGGGGAGATACAGGTATGCTGAGATAAAGACAAGGGGATATGGTGATAAACTCCATGTTCATGCCAGCGTGATAACCCTGCACATATTCTCAAGTGCTCCTGTTTGTCTGGCATGTGGGTTGGAACATTTACAACCGGATATCCATTTCTGCTTCAACTTCAAAACTTGTTTTTCACTGCCTGAAACAGATAGTGATCACAAACTGTTCACTTGCGACTTCAGAGTAAGTCTAAGATTTGTGATATTTACGAGGGGAAACTCTCACTGCACTGTTGCAGGCCAGGGCTGATGAGGCCATACTATAAATTGGTAGAAAAGCCTGCAAGGAAGTTGCGTTTCTCCCCTCTTCTATTTATGGGTTTGGGGGGAAAAACACACACATAGTAACACACACACACACGCACACACACACACACACACACACACACACACACACACACACACACACACACACACACACACAAAGCCACGAGTCCAAGACCTTTTATTCCACTGTCAGAGACTAGTCTGCACACAAAAAAGTGTCTCTTGTTGTTATGTTTATGAGAAAATAATGGCATTTCACAAAAAGTCTCGCAAATGACATCAAGGACATTTAGAGCTCTCGCAGAGCATCATCCAAAATCAAATAATACATCATTAGCTTTATTGCTATGTTGTTTACAGAGAACAATGAAGAATTTATGAGGAGGACCATTTAATCAACAAAACATACAAATGAAGATTAATAAGGAAGCAGAGGAGGATATCCCAGAGATGAGAATATGTAAATGTTTGCCCTCATTAGAAATCCTTTATTTTTTTTTCAGATTTGTTGCAAGGTTATATTTAGTATATGACAGTTAGCTCTTTGAAAACAAGTCTTTGTTTTGCTTAATGATCAAGGAAACACGCAGTAGTTAGTTCATAGATTTAAGACCCAATATTAGACAAAATTTAAGATTAGATACTGGCAGCTAAAATTAAGGTTTCACAATTTTTTCATTGTTTGTAAGTAAATGTGGCATTTTGACTACTTTTGGCGCAGAAAAAAAAAAATACACTTGATAGAGGCACACAGCAGTTAGTGGGTCCGACCACAGACTTATATTTAGATCAGGGAAACCACAATGTCTTGTTTCTCAACCGTCTCCTCTTCTCTCACATGCAACATGGAAAGAAGTGTGCAGCTCGAGCCATCACAGCGCTTTTTATCTGCCTGCCTCAGTCCCTCCCTCTCTATTTGTCTTTTTCCTTCTCACACATTCCACCTCTTTTGTTCTCTCACCTTTAAACACTCCGTCACTTGACTCTATACGTTCTGTATCTCACATCTTCTGTTATTTTTGTCTCTCACCAAACTTGTTTTTCATTGTTTCTCTCATCTGCTTCTTCTTATTTCCTTCACAAGCTGTCCTTCCTACCCTTAGGTCCTCATTCTTCCTCCATCTCACTGGGCTGTGCCCCCCGATATTCTTTCTCTTCATCTGCAGCTGCGTCTGAATTGAGCTGAGCACATCTGCCTCAGGAGCAGCCTTAAAAAAAGAGAAGAAAAAAATAAATCCCCGACAAAGTACAATTCTCATGAGCGGCGGCCCCTGAGGGTTAGACAGCAAGCACGAAGGGCCTTCGCCTTGAAACCTATTGTTCTCGACCCTGTTTGAGGGGAAAGATGTGTGGGGAGAAGAGGGCAGACTTGCCATGTACCTGAGGCTACAAGACCAAAGGCTTTATGGGGGGCACATTACTTTAAAAAACAGGCAAATCAGACTTGTGTAGAGGTGTACAGACTGTCTCAAAAGAATGTCCACAATCAGAAGCATCTCCACGTTCTTTCAACTTCCCTGTTTGTTTTCACTTTGTTGCACATAACCTGAGCCAGAACGCAGATTCGAGATAAATACGCGACTCTTCAACATGATGATTTTCAAAGGGGATGAGAGATGGAGAGTGGGGGGAGGGGGGGGGGGCACATCCAGTGATCCCATGATTTGCTCGCAGACAAGCTCTGTATAGCTCTTCAGCACAGGCACAATGAGCACTCTATCGAGGAGCTAACCAGCCATGTCAAACCATTGCCTGTTTGATTAAAGGGCAAGAAAGAGGGGCTTTATCTGCTAATGATTGGGGGGAGAACAAAACTTATTCTGTTTTCCACTGGTATGGCTGGGAGGAGGACTTTTCTGTGCAGGCTTTTTTTCTTCTAGTCATGCACAAGAAGAAAATGTCAATGTTTGACCCAATGTTTGGGTGGAAGGATATCGTGGCTTATCCAGGCAGAGGTCAGTGAGCCCACAGAAAGTCAATATGAGATACGGAGATGTATTCAGGCAGTCAGGCTTAAGGAAACATGTTAGCGCAGACACAGTACACACACATAACACATAACTGTTCACACACGTAGAAACCCTGTCTTCTGTCTCACTTCCTTCCCCCTTACTTTTATTATCTGAAATATTTAAGCCACTACATAATGTTTACACTCTAAAGTCACATGGTATCACTTCAGACAGAACAGCATGGTGACATGAGGCTTTGTTCTCGATCCCTCGTCTTGATCTTTGTCTTCATCCCAGTGTTAACTTACTTTTAACACCAAATAAAAAGAATATAATAAAATGTACACTGGTGGGCAATGTGAAAGGATTTGCTTAGTGATGAACCCACAGAAGCTCTAAAACCCACCGTACTACTAACAGGCCAATGTTTCAGGGGGTTACGGTAAAGCCAGTGGATATCCGGATGATGGATAATAGATCTCTGACAAAAACTTCCTCTGCAATCTGATGAGCAACTTGATATGCGAGAACGACGAGAAAGACACTGTTCTGCTAATGTCTATCAACAGATATCTGTATATGAAAGCTAATGGCTGATGCAACCAAAGCCCGTTCAAACATGATTGGTCAATACTACTCTGACTATAAATAGAAACCAGAACACTTCCAAACTCTTGGTGTCTTGCCTGCAGATGATGCATTCATATGCAGATAGCTATTTATAGAGAGTAGCATTTTTTAATTTAACAATTAAAAAGCCAAATATTTCCCTCATTTTACCAGGTGCCTGGAAACACAACTCCAAATAAATGACAATGTTGCCCCGTTACTGCTGGATGTGTAAACAAGCAATTGTTCCCTAACAAGTTCCCCAGAGCAACTTTAAAAGGCGATGATATGTCAATGTTGTGCTGACAACTTGTTTCCCCAAAGTGGCTAAAAAAATCACTAGCAGGTAGATAAACTGCTCCAGGCCTAAATCTAACTGAAAATAATGTAGATCCAAAGTCCCTGGAGCTGATTAAATGATACATTCAACCAAAATCTATATGTTGTGCTAAGCTGTGGGTTCTCCTCAGTCTTTTCACAGAGGAAATTTTGACATATCACATTTATAAGAGACATTATTAACATTTTTTGTAGCACAGGTGCTCCTCCTGTTATGACAGTCAGTGTGTGCTGTGGAAAATTGCTCCGACATGGTTTTCATTTCTCAGTTAGGGAGAAGCTTTTCTCTGTTATTATGAGCTGACATTTTGCCTTCCACAATGACTGCTGAGTGTCCTATAGCGTTCCACCGGGGACCTAAATCTTTGTATTTAAGGACCTATTAATTGCAAGCTCTCTGATAATAATGGGACTCTTAATTAGCGCCTCATTAAAGACAGGAATTCTGGAAAGGTCAAATACGAGCACGGTTGACATCAGTTGTAAGACAAATATACAGTATGTTGTCTGCTGCAGGTGTCTAATTGGAGTGATCAAGATTGAGGGCATTGCTAATTAAATTCAATGGTTTTAATTAAAGTAGTACCTCACAACAGTTAGCTCTTCTTCACCTACACCTCACTTAGTTAAGGTATTTACAATATTGTAATGTACAGTGAAAACAAACTCCTTAAGTGCAAATGTAATTATTTATTGACACTTCTGAGGAGAAGAAATATAAAAGAGTACATAAAGCTGAACATAAACATAAGAGTGGCTATAATGCTATGTAATCCTGTTAATGTATTGCATGCAGACATGGAGGGCGAAGCTTTTCAAGAACGAATTTGAAGAGCTCTGAGCTTGAAACGTGTTGTCGACCTGTATTTGCACACTGCATTAATTCCAGTCTTAACATCATGAAGCCCCTTGCTCTTCAGTCAGACTTCACAGTCACTCCCCTTCATCTGCCATAAACTAAAATGCCATCTCTTCAGTGTAGAACTCACAGTTGCCGACCTCCAGCCTTCCTACTCCTCCTACATACAATTCACTGTGCTTTTAAGTTTCCCCACTCATACAACAAAAGCACTCTTCTATCCTTTTTTTCACTTCCCTGTATGCAGATAATTAGCAATAAACAGGCTGAGTGTTGACCAATTCACAGTTTCTGACTTAAATGTCTCTAATGGGAAGTGTAAAGCTCTGAAATGTTCATTTTACGAAGTCCATCATCCAGTTTCTCTTGTATATGAGACCAGTGTTGGACAAGCATAACTTTTGTAATTTACACATTACAAAAAGTGAGTGGCCATTATTATAACGAATTAGTCAAAAGCAAAAGTAATTAGTTACACGAAATGTTATTTTACTTTAGTTATTCAGAGCAGCTCTGTCAAACTGCATTTCAAACTTTAAAGCCTCCCACATGCAGCGTCATCTGTGTTAGCATATGTAGAATTATGTGTTGCTGTTTAAAAAGCATCCAGCCAATGTTTTGGAGGTATTTACTGATCATCAACAGCCAGCTTAACGTTAAGTCGCAGTGATTGTGAACTAATCCAGGGAATGTTAGCAAACCAGCCATAAAAAACAATATGTATTCAAAGATTTTCTATAACAGAACATAACACATTTAAATCTATGGCAGTGATATGAATTAGTATACACTTTCTGTAATCTAAGTTGGCGTAGCCTTGTGAACCATCGTGTTAATGGATGAAAGCAGACTGAGTTGTACCAGAAACGGTTCATAAAGTTATTTAAGCTTTAGTTCAGTTGTTATAATTCATCTCTGGTGAAACAGACCGACTCATTTTCTCCTGATCTGTCTGTCTGAAAATAGCATTTTGAATGTTCAGAAGATATGTCGCTTGTGAGTCCAATATTTACATCAGTGACTTTGCTCACGTTCACGTCTTCTATTTGAGTCAGCACGCTCAACCTGCTGCTGGTCTCCTAAAGGGGAGCCTCAGTGGCTAAACCGTCTCTGATGTAAATAAGACAACTGAAAGTAGCTCAGCTCACCACACCTCCAGCCTGAACTACCAGAACATTCATTCATTACCAGCGGTCATTTTAGCCTCTTTTTAGCGGTGTTCACACACACAATGACCGCAACATACTGGTAAGGGGTGAAGTTTTATTGTTATCCCGACATCATCAAGTTTCACTTTCATTTTTCGGTGGAGCTACTACATCTGAAGGTAGACGTTGGAATGCAAAGCAGAATGATGACGGTCACAAGCAATCATTAACAAACGGTAAGACCACGAGCCAACAGTCATAAAGTTCCTCCACACTAAACTCACAGCATGATGTGAAGCAGCTCATTTTTAAAAAAGGAAGAAATGAACGTGCATTTTTAGTGCAACTTAATTCAAAATCGTATTCACAAGACTGTGAACTAGTTTGACTGAGTTTAACTTTGAGCCAGCTCTTGTAAAAGTGTGTGTAAACACCTCTCATATCAAACCTCCATCAACTACTAACTATACTATTAAGACGGCAAACAAGCTGACCCCCAAGACAGATAGATAGATAGATAGATAGATAGATAGATAGATAGATAGATAGATAGATAGATAGATAGATAGATAGATAGATAGATAGATAGATAGTTTGAAGCAGCTGTTTATTCTATCAGAGTGTACTCTGCCTCTTCTTCTGGTGCATGCTGGGAAAGTCCACCGACTCTCAGGCTTCTCTGTCTCATGGCAGTCATAACGCTGCTGTCAAAGGCTCCAGAGTATATGTGTGTGTGTGTGGTGTATGTGTGTGTATGTGTGTGTGTGTATTTGTGCGTGGGTGAGTGTATCGTTTATAGTTCAGTAGTGCAATGGGCTGTGTAGGCCATAATTCATAGTCCACACACATACACACACACGCACACACATTGTGTACACGTTTATGTATCAGTCACAGAAATTCAGCCTCAAAATTATTTCCCTAGAACAATAATATTTTATGATATCATACCATGTGATGAAACTGAAAGAGCGCATCAAACAAGATGTGTTTGTATATGTGTGTGTGTGTGTGTGTGTGTGTATGCGGATGTGATTGCCATTGAGTGTATCTCAGTCCTGCCAAGCATAACATTTTCCCTTGGTTTATGTATCAGTGAGTGGCATGTCGAGGGAGTCCTAAAAACAAAGGCAGTTTTCAAAAAGCCTGTTGGCCATCAGGCCGCTATGATAGCCATAACAGATGTATAAACACACCTCAGACTTCCCACTGAGTGCTAAATGTTGGGAAGTCACACAAGTGTGTGAGTAATGATACAACATCTGAACCTACAAAGTTTTACGGGGCAAAGTTTTCATTTGGCAATTGTAAAGTGGAGAATAGATTAGAGGATCATTAGGAAAAAGGTGATTTTTCTCTCAAGAGTGTAATTAAAATATGGCCCCGATTTGAATGCAAGCAACATCTAACAAATCTGTATGGAAATGTTTTCATCCACACAATGAAAAATGACCTGTCAACCATGGCAGAGGTTACTGCAACAAAGTTTATACATCCCCCAGGATTAGAAATCTTTTTTTTTCTTTTTGCTTCTTTAATGATCTTCAACTTCTAACTGTTAATCAAAGATGTGGAAGTCCTTTGCTGAACACAGACAAGATCTTATATCTCCTTTTAATAATCAGGAGGTGTTTTAAGGAAGTAGAACAATGATCTTGCCAGTGTTGCTCCTTGGCACAGCAAGCAGATGATGCATTACGGCCATTTGCTTCGCACTCGGTCCCATCGGGGGGAAAAACTTTCTAAAAAGAAACTTGTTTTATATCTGCTATGCTGTGATGCAAAATACGTGAAAATTTTTGCATTACTGTTTAATGTTTAATGCCAAATTAACATCACACTTTGTAGTTTTTAATGTCCGGTGAATCAAAAGAATATAATAGTATAATCACAAGGGGAAAGACAATGCATTTTATAGTTCCAATCGTTCCAATCTGCAGCCCAAAGGGTAAAACATTAAAGGACTTAACTGCTTGGCTAATATGCCTCAGTGTATTCATTGACTAGCATCGTTGAAAAAGAGCTCACTTTTCTTCATGATATGGTTGAGTGGTTTCAGTGGGCCATGTGGTTCTACAGTCTGTGGTTAGTGGGTGTATCTTTTGAATGAAGCCATAGGGTGCTATATTTTACAAGCTGTGCCACTGGAGGAAGTTTTTGTGAGGAACAGGGCAGGCCATTTGCATTTGAAACAGACTTGCCCTGCCCCTTTTTCTGCCTCTCTCCCTGCCTCCATGGCCCCGGGCTAATGCTCTCTTTTCCGTCCAGAGCAGGCCTGTGCACCTGTGGATTATACACACACGAACATGGAAACACACACACACACACACACACACACACACACACACACACTCCATGGTCCAGCTGTGGGCCGGGGTGGGCTGCTTGGTATAGCTAAGCTAGCAGTCCAGGCTTCGTAGGCCTAATGATGTGCAACTGGCCATCTGTGAGCCTCTGCCTCTCTGTGACAGGAGAGACACGGAGGAGAGCAACCTCTCTTCCGCTTCATTTAAGGTAGTCCTGCTAATGAGGGCCATGAGATGCCTGCCAAACATGCGTCTGTTTGATAAATTCAGATATAGACTAAAGACGATATGATCTAATCACTGCTTTATCTGTAACGTGATTACTACAAGTCCTCTGTCTCCTCTGTTTGCTGGTTGATTGCAGTCAGAGGCTATGCACTGCAGAGCCATCCCCTTTGTCTGGTAAGTAACCAGTGCACTGCAGTTCTTATTACTGTTAGCATCCATTGCACATGGAGGGTGTTGACAGAGCCCATAGAGACGCCAGTTGCTTCCACTTAGACCTGTGTAAGTGATGGGCTTCACCTGAAGGATAAACGACACAGGGAGGTTTAGATTCCAACCCTCTGTGCCTCTGACATTGTGTAGGGAAAGGGACATGATCCCTCACTGACATCCCACCCCATAAGACTGGCAGTTGTGTATGGTAGAGGACATGCCAAAATTAAAAGGACCACAGCTAAAGGCTGTTTGCAGGAGTTTCCACTGACTTTGTGTGCCCGTGAAAAATCTTTTGGGTTTTGGCCATTAGCCTTTTGTCTTTCACAAGCCTCATGGCCACTGTAGGTTCACCTGCTCATTTGGAAGAGGAAGGTGAGTCGAGCGGTTATTAGATGGTTGCAGTGTACAACCTCACTGCCAGATTCCACTGTATCCTGCACAGTGGACCTTTAAATCTCTCTTGTCTTCAAATATGTGTGTCAACAACAGAGTTAGAGATGTGCTTATTATATTATCCCACTGACTTATCACTGTTCTGCTGTAGATTAATGCGAGGGATTGTAACTTCTTGGGCTCTGTTGGCCATTCCAAAACACAATTTTGATCCGTCTGAGTAAAATTTCATGAACTCTGTGAAAACCTAGTTTGAAAGATTTGAAACTGGACATACTGGTAAATGGAACTCAACAAATTGGATCTTTTTTAAGTTTCTGGAAGCATGGTGTGCTGAGACTGATGAGGTGGTCCCCTGAATTACATTACTGTACATTGTTGTCGAGCAGGGACTGTACAAGTGGAGAAAAAGACTATCTTTCAGTTTTTCAAATGATAGCATTTCATTACATGTTGTACATGACAGCTGCATGATGTAAGATTGAAGCTTAATGGAGCTGTATACATGTCCTCAACACTGATACTGAACATAACAATAGAATCATCACAGTTATTTTTGCTCAAATTTTCAAGGGTAATAAAACAGTTTGTACACATTTCTGTATTTTCTCCCTTTTGTTTGCGTTTTGACAGGGCTAAGTTTGGCACAATGGGCCAGATTTATCAAGGCCATTAAAACACAAGCTCTCCTGTCAAAATGAAAGCATTCATTTGAATGGAAATGGTTTCTGTGTCAGGCGTTTGTACTTTCCCTCACTGACAGTAATGTAATTCAGGGGACCACCACACCGTGCCAGTTGTCCGGGTGCCAGGCAAACTGGCACTTGGGGCACTTAACCATTTAGGGCATTGGCATGGCACCTGTACAAGGCCTCTCATCTATACATCTTGGCGTTTGCTGGCACTTGAATCAAAACACAGAATCCAGCTCCTCGAGATGGTTTCTCTGCTCCAATTCATTTAACGGGAGATTTTTTGAAGCTTTTTTTTAAGCTTTAATCCATAAAAAGAGGGACAAAGTCTGTCCTTGCACTTTCCCTACGGAATCACTGAAGCTTTTGAATGTCTATCATCTTTTCTGCATTCTGTCACTCTTTAAATTGGGCTTTGTATGCAGCTGGCAAATGGAAGACTTTGGAATTGTCCTCTAAAGACACTTTAATTTCATACCGTATTCTTAAAAATGAGTGCCTTAACCACAGTATTAGAGAATCATGAGGGAAAACTGTGGTGCTGGGGACATTTCACCCGTTAGAGAGCAAGAAGGACACCGTTGATGTTGTTAAGTCTTTAATACGGAACCTTTTCAGCGGGCCGATCAATACATACATCCGTCCACAACGCTGACTCTGACCCTAACTGCCTGACCTTAAACAGACTAATTAAAATATGCCTGACTGAATTTATTCAGTTATTCAAGTCAAGATTATATTTAAACAAATTAACATATTACAAATATGCATGTGCCTACTCTCAAGGGGAATTTATAACACATAGGCTTTTAAACTCCCTGCATAGTGAAAGAGTAATTTTTTCTTTAAACAAATGATGGTCTCTATCACACACCATCTTCCTTTCTTCACAGCTGAGTGTTGAAAATCTGTCTTACTGTGAAGGAAAGCTCGGCCAGATGTGAAATAATTTACAAGAGTCAATGTAGCCTTTGATGTAGAGTCAAGGAAGCTCAATTGGTTTCCATGTATGGCATGATCATTGACTCGTGGTTTCCTGTAACGCGCCTGTATGAAACATGCAGCATTTTCAGCCTGATAAAAATACAGTCCACAGCGTGCTAGGATAATGACTGTGGGCTGGGGAATATCCAGCACAGACATTCACATACACACACACACACACTTGTGAGCACTGACACTCACACAGCATCTACTTCATCTTTTTTCTGTCACTCCACTGGCAGAACACAGTGTTTCTACATCTCAGACGGTCGATATCCAAGTGCTTACACATTCTATAGCAACAGAGCAGGTCTGGATTGATGAATGCTGCTTAAGTGAGAGAGAGGACTGACCATATAGGGATCTCAGCCCTGAGGCGAAGTTAAGCCACTGTAGGGGGGAAAACAGGAATATGCTGCCACTTTACTAGAAGGCATTTCTCTACTTTTTTGTGTCTGTGAAACATCTATATCCAAAGTAAATGACCGGGACATGAATTCCCACATGGCTCTGCAAACCAAAGGAAATTACCCTAAAATATCCCAAAAGATTTCCCTTGATTTATTGTCCTAAATATGTCTAAATATGAATACAAAAAAAGATGCCTATTTTTGATAATGGGATCTGGGAATATGGGATTGGACTATGGGACACTGAAATAAATATTTAAATATTTTTCATACTGGTTCAATGACACTGTGTGCTAAAGTATGTGCATGAAAAGGCACAACTGCATATCTGAAATAACTTTAAAGAAACATACTGGATACTGCTTTTACAGGAAGATGCAAATAAATTACATTGAGATTAACTGAAAATGGCTCATAACATAACATTCCAGTGACATAAGAAATTTACAGAAACAGGGATGGTAGGATGTCAGAACATAATGTATAAAGTGCATTTAAGTGAAAAACAAATTTAGGTCCAGATTTAGGTCCTAATACATATTGTACAAATTAAGATTCCATCTTTTAACAAGTATAAAGCAGTAAAGAAGTGCTATATGAAGAATGAAAGTATCATATCGCTTTTTAAGGATTTACGTAACGTTGTGATGTCACAAATATACAGTCCATCAGCCACACCCCAAACAAAGATTGCCCAGATCAACCATCCAGGAGGAATACAATTCGTTAGCTGTGGTTGGTCACTCAGAAAACAGCCAATAAGAAGAGAGGCTCCTTAATATTATGAAGAAAAAAAGGCAACGACTGTCCACAAATGTCCCACAAATCCATACAATAGTTTTCACGACATTTTACTCAAAATGGTATTGGGATTAGAATTCACCTTCTGTGAACCATGAATGTATGAACACATTTTGTACCAGTCCAACTTGTTCCAGTTCTAGTTAATATTTCACTGGATAAGTGAAATTAGTACAGGTGATGCTAAAATTAAAGCCAGGGCATCACCAAAGTCAAAAGTATTCATCTTCTGGAAACCATGAATATTTGTACCAACTTCCATGACAATCAATCAAGCAATCAAGTTATCAAGACTTTCCTCTAAAATCCAAATGTGTCAATTTCATGGTGGTGCTAGAGATAAAATCAGAGGATCACCAAAGTCAACAAAGCTTCATCCTCTGGACACTATGAATAAATATACATAACATTAACATTACTACTACATTATTGTGTTCTACTAATACAATCGACAATTTTATGGTATTGTGTTCAATAGATATTTGAGTCTGGATGACAAACTGAGAGACCAAAAGACTAATGTTGCCATACAGCCACAAAGAAAGTCTGACTAAAACTGAAACATGAGACAAAAGACAGGATGGAATAAAATCTGTCAGCGATTCAAGCTCTTCTATCAAGAAGAATCTGAAATTTAAGGACACACAAGACAATTCAACTGGACAAGCCAACTGCTTCTGTCATCTTTTTCCTCCACCTTTTTTCTCTGGCATCATTTCGAAACACTTATCCAGAGAAGCTGGGAGTGTAATGGCACTGTAGTTTAAGCTGCCATCAGTCAACAGGTCTTAATCTGTTGAGTCCTGCTCAATACTCCTCTGGGAGAGAAGGCCTATTAGATTTCACTTATTTGAGCTCTCATAGTAACAGAAATACCAACTGACCAACTGGGATTTACAAAAACCACTCTCTCCTGCTAACACATTAGAGCCAAGAAGTCTTTTACATTCCCAGACACATGTACATGCACAAACACACCTATGCTTGTTCATGGATACTCGCATGCACGGCAACTTGCTGTGAACACACACGTCTAAAGAGTACACCAAGTTGGCAAATGCGCTTGAACAGCTGTGCTGAAGTGATGGATTTTTACTTGTGTTTTACAGGCTCGAAAGTCAGACTGCTGGATTATTTCTGCTTTAATGATCTATGCACTGTGGCCTTGCCAAGTGTATATGAAGTGTAGAGCTCTTATTGCGGTCATGCATGAAAAGCCGTCGCTTCAGATCTAAATGAGGTCTGATGTGTATCGGCTTACACTTCCTGCCTTCAGCCCAGCGGTCATCCAACCCCCAGCCTAATCCCAAAGTGAAAAAAGCTTCACCCAGGCCCTGTAGTGAAGGTCACAGGTCAGGAATCATTCATGCAAGAGGCAAACAAGAACAGTTTGTGTCCACCTGAAAAACACCACTAACGCAAAGACATTTTTCCTTGATGGTTGTTTTTTGCGAATGGTTTAGAATGAGGTAAAGTTCATCGAGTATTGGTTGATAAATGGAAAAAAATGAAAATATTTGTGGGTTCCCCTTCACTGAATGCCGTATCTCATTTGCATCTCCCCCCATTGGGCTGTCACAAAGACCAATGAAACTGAATGTGGGCGTGTCGGCAGGACAATGCAGGCCAGAGTCCATTTATCTCCATACGTCAACAGTGCTGGTAGAGCAGAGGCTTTGAGCCAGCTACATTCTGGTTAGTTTAAAGAGTCTGCTCCACCAGACATGAGTTAATGGGCTACTGATGGACACGCAAAGGCAGGTGCTGTTTTTGTGGGCTGGAGCTTTGGACAAAAAGCCAAAGGCTACTGCCTGACTTAAAGCTGTAGTACAAAGCACTGCAGAGTCTGGGGGAGCATCAAGTGACAAATTTCAATACAATTTTCTTCTTGATTTATTTGCTTCTGGGCGACCAGCGTTTAAAGCTAGCTTGATCCAGTTTAAGGGTTTTATTTCTTTAGAAATGGTGGGTGACATAAAAACAATTACAATTAATGTTAATACCATATACCATGCCATCATTTTAAAGCACTGTTAAACTTGCCAATTCCCAAGTTATGACTGACAGGCAGCGGGATTAAATCCTCAAATTCTCTGATTGGACATCACAATCATCACAGTCAATCACACAGTTATGCAACGCAATAAAACTCAATCCAAGATGAAACAAGGAAACTGCCAAGACAATTTGCTAACAAAGACCTGGGGAGACTAACAGACACTGATTTACAACAGAGAGAACAATTAGCGTTGAAAAGGCTCCAATTAAAATGACTCCCTTTGATCAGCAGAGGGAACGGGCCCGTGCGCGCCCACCATCTGCGATGGCGTAGTCAGATCAATCTGAAATGAAATAATTATGGCAAATTAATGGGTGTAAAAGTCACCAATTGATACGCCGAGGATGATTTCATATGTCTAATTGGGAGAGGGAGGAGGATGCGCCCGAACAGAGAGATATTTTACAGGATTACAGCGGGGGGGGGGAGACTTTAAGAGATACACTGACAAGAGACAAAAGGATAGATAGATAGATAGATAGATAGATAGATAGATAGATAGATAGATAGATAGATAGATAGATAGATAGATAGATAGATAGATAGATAGATAGATAGGAAGATAGGATAGGAAGGAAAGGAAGCCAAGGTTTTGACATCTGCATCGCTCTCCTCCCCGGCATATGACTGTAGACAGAATATTAAAGCACACAAATCCTGTCACTGCAATATTCCATAAAGGTGCAATAAATTCATTATGGATTCAAGAGAGGCCGTAATGCTTTCAAATCATTCCCAATACGGCTGCGATCAAAACCAACAGCCGCAAATCAAATTTGGACCAAATAACTGTCAAGTGGGGTAGATTAATGAGCGCAATACAAGTCCTTTGACGTGAAATGATACCGCTCGAGAGTTAACACTGGAAAATATGTGTTCATATCTACTTTGGAAAACAAAAGAAAAATACAGCAGCTGCCAAGGACTGTTATTGGATTGTATATTTCTGCTTCTGCGCTCACCTGAAAGCTGTGTGACAGTCCTGGTCGATATTCAAATGCAGACACTCAAGCATTCTGCGAGGAGGAAAAAAGAGAATAACTGAATAGTTAATGTACCTGACAATGGTGTTGAGTTGTTTTGTTGCCTGCTTTTAGACGGAGAAAAAAAAAACTTGCAAGGAAAGGATGAATTTAGGGTAAAAATCAAACTGTTCAGATGGTGGAAAAACTGGCAAATTAAACCAGATTTGCACAGCTTATTTACATTTAATGTATTCCTATCGTTTCTGATCAAATCACTTCAGATTCCTATGCTTCCTATTTCTGGAATTCTCCAGTCTTTTTTCCCCCTCCTCAGCAGAGATGACTGGAACACCTGCTGACTGAACAGGTGTGACGATCTTCCAGGAGGAAAAAAAAAAAAAACAGGCTCCTGCTCGCTCCCTCTGAGGAAACCCAAACACCCCGAGTAACTGAGGTGTTAATTAAAACGAAAAGGGAGAATGTTAAAACAGTGAGAAAAACGCCCGCCCCCCTCAAGTTCAGCTTGGCTTGGCAGACGGCTGAGCCGGGACGGGAGGTTCATGCTAATTGTCATGGCCTTTCATTTTGGGAAGGCACGTCAGAATCCTCAACGGAGGCTAATTTGTAAGTTTCCCTCTGAGTATGTTCAGTCTGTCCCGTTTTTTTTTGTCATGTCAAATATGCCTTTCCCCCCCGCTTCCCCCTCAATTTCCACAAATAGCCAAAAGAGAGTGTTGATCTCTAAAAAAGAGGAAGAATTTTAATAAGATGCAACATTTTTAACCTTTTTAAGTGTTGAAACCTGCCGGGATCTCCAAAAATACAACAGCTGTTTTCCTCCAGCTTCATCATTTTGATAAATCACCTCAGTGCATTATTTTCAAGCCAAAAACTGCAGCGTGTGCATATGCAACGGCGAAAAGAACTGTTTAGATCAAGAAAGTGCTTCATATGGTCGAGACTTGTCCAGCTGTTGGATCATTTATCATGCGATTTGGGGTGTTGAAGTTGGGACGAGTGGAAAAAAAAAAAAAAACACACAAATTGTGGCAGGAGTTTCTTTTTTGGGGGGCAGCTGTGATGAAATGAGGCCTGTAAGTAAATGAGGCATCAGCGCATGTGTGGGGGTGTGTGTGTTGGACCGGTCTGCCCACAGTCACGTTTTTTTTTTCCTGCTGACATAACCAATGCCAGCTGAATCACGATGAGGACGGAGAGACAGAGAGGCTACCACGTCCCTCTGCAGCCTCTGTCTCACTTTCTGTTCATTTGAATACTTTGATGAACACGAAACAGTCACACACACACACACAAGTCTATTAAAGTGCTCTCTCATCAGCGATGTGGGAGGGTATGTGTGTGTGTGTGTGTGTGGGGCAGTTGTGGTAAGCTGAGTCATTCACACACACACACACAAAGTTCTCAGGTACACTGGAGTGGGATCACACAAAAGAGAGATAAGGATAGGCAGATCTACACACACACACACACACTAATACAGAATACACACACAAGCACACATACAGTGCGTCACCATGTAGTTAAATTGTGGTTGTCTTGTACCCCCCTCCCCTCTGTCTGCCTCCTGTTTACTTTAAGCTCTTGTTTTCCTTTGTGGCTTGTTTGAAGGGGGTGAGGTCTGCCTGCAGAGCTTCACTATTCTCCCAGGAGCACGTCTGTGTTGTGGCCTGCCATCCATGTACATGTGTTTCAGTGTGTGTGTGTATGTGTGTAAATATGGTGGCTCTTATAAACAGTACCTCAAATGATTTTTCATTCGGTGCTTTGTCAATTCCATCGTTTTCTGTTTTCAGTCAACTTTGAGGAGCGGTGAGTGGACACGATGTGTGTTTGTGTCTTAATATACAATGGAAGAGGCATCCAAACATAGTGGCTCAAGTCATTCCCAGTGAAAGTTGCTTGATTTTCACATATGCTGTAAAAGGTTTTTTTTTCCTACTTGGGTGTCCTAAACTCATGCAGGTTTGTGTCTTTCCTGGCCGAGTGCCCACGGATGACACAGCGCTTGGTGGTTTTTGTTTGTGTGTTTTAATGGTTCAGACCATTTGAATACGTGTGTGAATTTGACTCTTAGTTTACATATCCTCTGTAGTGCGTGAGTAAAGAGTCATCTCTGAGATCTCAGAGTGCTACATGATCCGCTTTTCCGGATCTGGCCACCACACAAAAACTGACACGTCGCCCTCGGAGCTGTTGCCTTGCTGCCCCGTGGCGCATAAACAGGTTCTGGTGTTGACTTGATTTGCTGCACTAACATTTGTCATGTTCACTTGCTGTCTGGAAAAACTGCACACCCTGCACTATGATCAAAGAAAAAAAGTGCAAAAACAGACCCACCTAAAGTACACAAAACTGTTTTGAGGTGATTCTTCTCTCTTTTTTTTTCCAGTGTCACATTAATCAGCACAACATTTCAATGTCAGAACTTTCCAAATCAATTTCCACACGTCAAAATAAGATCCATGGCAGGCGTTGCTGCTAAAATCCCTGAACTGCTGAACAACTTCACTTACTAATATCCCACTTCAGTTCCAATGTCTGTTCAGGATTAAAGCATGGTCATATACCATTATATAGACATACTGCACATAAATTGCTATTAGTTGTATGTGTGTGTGTGTTTGTGTTCTGGTCTTCTAAAACCTTTCAGGATAAACAGCATGTCTCCTTTGGGTTTTCTGAGTGCTCTACCCATGCGGAATAGAAACAGGTGTTATGTGTTGTCAATAATTACTGTGTATAGCTCTTCCTCTCTCTCTCTCTTTCTCTGTGTGTGTGTGTGTGCACGTGTGTGTGTGGTCCCATATGGTTTTGATTGGTATTTGGACAGGTGACAACATGTCAAAAAAAAAAGGAGAAAGAAAAACAACAGGCCTGTGGAATTCCCTCGTGAGCTTCTTTTGCAAGTAGTACATTATATCTTTCATCCACACTGGTTTGTTCTCTTACACATTTTGGTCTTTCTATTTGATTTTTCAGTGGTGAGACTTCACCGCAGAGAAACATCACACTATTTTTTCCTTCCTCTGTTTAACTGTGAACTGTGTTTGACTTTGTTGGGCATCAGAAGACATGAAGAAGTCAACATCTTTTCATAGCCTCATTTTTCTTGCACAGAATGTGATGTTACATCAAGGCCACGAAGTCGCAGCTATTATCATTTAGAACAAAACACATTCTTTGTGAATGCTTCACCAGATATGTCCTTTTTGACTTCTTATCTAAATAAAACTCAGTATTTAAGCTGGCAGGTTTTTTTGTGCGATGACAATAAACTTTTGTTTTTTTCAAGTCAGAGGGGCTCAAATGTATGCTTACTCAACAAGTGTAGCACAAGCATCCCAAATGACACTAAGCTCTGAATGCAGTGCTTTGAATCGAGAGCAACTTTTTTTGTGTGTGTGTGGTTTTGCATTGTGCCTCAATGTTCAGACTTCCTGTAGTAGTCTCTCCAAAACAAAGCCAACAATTCTTCTGCCGGTACAACCCCACCTCCGCCTTCCACGTGTAACAAATACTTCCCCAGCGGACTCTCCCTGGTGAACACAATCAAATAAACAATACGGCTTCTTTTACTGAAAAACCAGAGTGCCTATTAGAGAGAGCAAACGACCTGATTGTTGATTGTGTTAGCATGTCTGAGTGCCTCACTAAATTGCCCACAAGGGTTGAACGAAGGAGTGAGGAGGGAGGGGAGGGAGCGCAGAAGGGGTGAGAAAAAAAAAAAGAAATAACAAAACTCTTGACTTCTAGATGAGAGGGAATAAAATGAGTGCTCGTTTCGAGACACGGGAATAGATTAGCCGGGGTTCTGGGGTTGGAGCGTGATTACAGAGCTATTGTTGCTGTTGGAATATATCATATCGCAGCGTCTCCTGCAGCCTTGGCTAAATAAATCTGTCGTAATCCCCCTGGTGAGCCCCGGCGGCTTCGCGAGCGCCTACTTAACCAGGCTAATTAAAACTCTTCCTTGTCTTGCTTTCCCCAAATTTACATGCCAGCTTCTGTCTGTGAGGTTGGAGAGGCTCCATTGGCGGGATGCATCTTATAAAATAACACCCTCCTCCCCGCTTTTTCTACGCCCTCCCTCAGCGTGTGCACACGCAGAAAAAGAAAGAAAAAAAAAAGAGCGGGGGAGCAGAGAAACAATGTGAAACTTGCCAAGGAAATGTGCTTAGGAATTGTCCTTGTGTGTTCTAAATATGGGGCATTTCATTGATGACCCACTTTATCAGGAGACACATGAGGAAGAATGAGGAGAGCTGGGAAGTGTGACTTCATACACACATGCACACGCTTTATCAGTTCAACAATTATTGTCACTGGGCTAATTATGAAAGGCAATTAGTACTGCTTACATGGCAGGGGAAAGAAAGATGGAGAGAGAGAGAGTGGCATGTTTTTTTTTTCTTTTTTCTCAGCACAACATTTCAAGATTTGCATCTTGAAAATTGGAAAGGAGAAGAAGCGTTGGGGTTTCCTGGGAAATAAAGCTTCCTCACATGGGAGTGCTTGTCACTTAATCATCTGGATTTGTTCAAGGTGACATGGTGATGCACTTGGGAGCCCGCGGTCCAATTCCTCCTCTGGGGTGGAGGGGGCTTAATGAATGGATGTGTCCTCGGGCGACCTGCAAGTTCCACTCCTCGTGGCACGAAAAAAAGATGGATGAGGAATTTTATGCCATTTCTTTACTTATTACATTGTGTACAGTGGAGACAGATGAGGATGATGGGAGATAAAGAGGATGACATGTGGTCAAGGTTGTAAGTCAGGTTTGAATCCATAGCCCTGAAAGAAAACATTTGTCCTCTTTCATTAAGCTACAACAACAGAGAGCCTGAATTATCATTAATTTTGTGACAATAGAAACAGGAATAAAAAAAGTGACTGATGTTTTATTGATCGGTTTCGAAGTGAGCTGGTAGGGATTTAGTTTTAGTTCAAGGACCCTACAGCAGGGTGGATTTTTTATGCCTTTTCAGAGGCACACATTTGTTGTCGTGTTGTTTGCTGGTGAAAAAAAAGGGGTGAGAAGTTGTTATTTTAAGCATTCTCTTACTGTTTTGGAACTTGAATGTGGACATAAAGCAATGAGAATAGGCACCTGTGTGGATGGAGCTGAATTTGAGGCACAGCAAGTATATTTGCTGTCTAATTTCATCATATATCTGTGTTCATAGACGAGAACATTTTTGCTGCATAGCAACAGCTAGAAGTGCAAACAACTTACACGCTGTTAGATGCTCCGTCATCTTATGATATAGTTTGTTCTTGCTCACATGTGATCATAAAAGAGCTACATGAAACCAAAGTACCCTTGATATGAACGGATCCATCAGGATGCAGCATCACTTCCCTTTCCTTTCTTCTTTTAATTGTCCATAGTCGTTCCTTTCAAAACAGTTGACACGCAGCCACACATGGTGTTGCGAGTTGATTTGTGATCATGAACATGCTGATGAAACAAAAAAGAAATGCCCCCAATAGATTCACAGTTATTTACAGTCACAGTCATGCTGCACATATGTAAATGATTGTTTTATGCATGGGTTATTAAATCTGAACACGCAGACAGCTTTTTTTTTCACTAACTGAGTTGAGGCAATCTCCATCGTTAATCTTAGAATAACTTCTCCAGAACTCTCTACAGACGCAAAAAAAAAAAAAAAAGCTGGTGTACGAGTTGCACTCCAGAACAGTAGCAGACAGCCCTCCCATAGTGAAAGACAAGCACAGACTAAATATGACAATGTTGATTGATTGGACTGTAGATCCCTGGCTCCCTGCCGGCACTGCATGTGCCCAACCCAATCGTTTAAAAAGTCATAATGTATGTGTATTGTGCAGAAAGAAAATACAGAAAGTTAGCTGCAACAAAACCATCCACCACCTGGTCTGAGAAGACAAAAAAAAAAAAAACCTGGACAGGACTAATGGAGAGTCGCTGTGCCTCACTGGAGCGACTGACCTAATTGGAGCAATTGGAGATGGACACACTGCCATCAATCACGACACGACACAATGGATTTGGGAAGGATTTAAACAAGGGAAGAGGGACAGAGAAAGGCAAAGCACGGGCAATCAGGTGTGCACTTGAATGCGTGTGCAGACTTTTGAAGGGTGGGGGTCGAATTTGACACATTGCCAAAGTTGGATTTTCCCCGGGTGAAACCTGAGGCATTTGGAACAGCAGGCTGCAGCGTCGGCAGGCCTGGGTTTAGGGTCGCTGTGTTTTTGCAGTGCTGGGTGAGAGGGGGAGACTGGGGGGGGGCAGCTTGTCATCTGTAATGGAGGAATGTGGGGTAGGGTAGGGTATTCCCTTTCACACTATGGTAAAAAAAAAAAAAAGAAGGGCAGGAGGAGAGGGAAGGGCTGGGTGGAGTTGGGCCTCTCTCTCAGACGTTTGAAGGGGTTGGACGTTGTGTTCCAGTGGCCTATTTTCAGTTCCTAGAAACTGCAGACGGGCTGAACCTTCTCAAGGTAATGCCGCTGAACAAACTCCTGACTAACACAATCAAAGCTGGAACCATGTTCGCTAAAATCTGCCACGGCAGATTTAGTAAACCGAAACCAGCTCAAGACATTAATCATATGTTATCTAATCAGCCACATTCAGGCAGCTGTTTAAAATGTGGTCAGCTACAATAAAAACAACATTCTTGTAATCAATCCAAAACAAACTGATTACAGTAACGATTTAAGCACATTAATTGAAGAATTTTGGAAAAAGCAAATTCCATGTGTTCAACCTGTGGAAACGCTGGAATACATCAAAATATGTCACCGTCTATGCAGCACTGTAGCTGGCAAGTTGAAGAGACAGTAAGCAAGTCCTTTAAAATGTGTTTGGAGTTTGATTATTGAAGTTCCTGGAGATGAAAGAGAAAATGAAAAGTTCAAACTCCAAAACTTCCAACAATTTATTTTACTTAAAAAAAAAAGAAGTAGAAGAAAAGTCTTCAGACTCTCCGTGCGCTTTTCTGAAATCCAAAACTTCAAACTTCTCTGCAGTAACTTCAGCCTCTCTAAAACACACACACAGTCTTAACCACAGCTGCTGCAGCGGGACAGTGAAAGTGCAGCTAAAGATCTCCAAAAAGATGCCCCACAGATGTGAGCCCACATGTGTTTTTTGAAGGATGTGTAAGTATTGACAGCGAAGGATAAGCTCCAAATGTGGAATGCCATTAACAAGATCAATGCCTTCCTCTCTGAATATGGTATGTTTTCATGTTTTATGGTTACAGGGTTTGAAGATGGAAGTGCTGATGTCAGGTTGAGCTCCAGGTTGGGGTTGGGTTCATCTGCGGTTCACTTAACTTGAGGCTTCCTTCTGTGCGAGCAGCTTGCCGTGACTCTTGTAGGTGTGTGTGTGTGTGTGTGTGTTTGCATGTCTGTATGTGTTTTCGCAGTGGGTGTGTAAAGTATCCAAAGTGTGATTCACTGGTATCTGTTGATCTTCTGTGTCTTGATATGCCCACTCTTTTTGTATCCTACATAACACTCACACACAGGCACACACCTTTTTCCTTTCACGCAGCTCTTTTAGTCCTTCACGCTTGATTTTCCTCCCTCGCTTTAAATTGAAAAGACAGGGGACATACTGTATTTACACAATGAAATAATTAGAACACTCTTTGGCACGTGTTTGGAGGGGAAAAAAACGGGTCCATTCAGACTGGAGACCTGCTCTTACCACCTTTGGCCCCTGGCATCTGTCACCGACATCAAATGGAAAAAAATAAATACAACTGAGTTGTATTTATTTTGGTGTAATCATTAGGATTAAGCCGGTGCAGAAACGCATTAATTCCTAATCCTACCCGTGTCCCCCTCTCCCTATCCCATCTCCTCCCTTGTTCCCCCTACCTCTCCTTTCTCCTCCTCTGTCTTCCCTCCCTCTCTCCCCCCATGCTTTACAGCACCAAACACTTTTAATTTGTCAGGGAGGGTTGGAGGAGTTGGAGGAGGGAGGAGGTGGGGGGTTACTTAGAGGCACTCGTTCAGAGCAGCTTTGAGCCTCTGCCAAGCTCTCGTTCGCATTGTGCTGCTTACAGCTGGGCTTGCCCTCCTTCCCTGCTCTCTCCCTCTTTTTTCTGCTCTGTTCTTCGTCTCCCTTTCTTTTCTCTCTCTCTTTTCTCTTTTTTTTTGTGTGCGGCGGCGCTGTCTGCTTTTCTTGATGGTTTCTGCTACGGGGAGTTGGGGAGAAAAAGGGGGTCACTCGTCATGGGGCCAACTTTCGGGGTTTCCATCCCTTGTGCATGGACACACACACACACACACAACACACACACACAAAGACACTCATGCACATACACATGCGCACAAACACACACCAGTGGCAATAAACACCAGGGAGGCAAAGCCTGAGGGGAGGAGGGACAAGGGTTGAGGAGAGAGAGAGAAGGGGGGGGGGGGGGGGGGGGGGGGGGTGGGGGGGGGGTGGGGGGGGTGGGGGGGGGGGGGGGGGGGGGGGGGGGGGGGGGGGGGGTAAGAGGGAGGTGAAGGGGGCAACATGGCACACTCTTTCGAGGCAACCTCACAGCTCTACTTTCACTTTCTCTCTCTTTCCCCTTTCCCCTTCCTCAGTCCTCTTTCAAGGTTTTCGCCTAAGTACAAAGATGAGTTGGAGAAGAAGAAGGGCAAAAAAAAAGAAGGAACATCTAGAAAAATTGTAGACCCTAATTATGTCAGAAATAAACTAAGACACAGTCCGCAAAAAAGACGGGATCGATGGATGAAACAGAGTGAGAGAAAGAATCAAAGTGGCAAGTGTAGTGATAGGAAGTGTGAGCGCTGCAGAAGAAAAGACAGAGATAGAGAGAAAAGAGGGGGACAGATGAAATGAGAGAGATAAAGAGGGGCAAAAACGAGACAGGGATGCAGCAGAGAAACTCCAATAAAGGCGTGGATCAGATAACAGCGTCTCTGAGGACTTTCAAATGTCTTTTTATCTCAGCAAGAAACGCTGATATTAAAAACCAGACTGAGATAGTGTACCATCATTTACTGCCTCTACCAAGTAGTGAGTTATTACTGTAAATTGGATCAGAAAATACTCATCTCCAACACACTTAGTGACTAAAGTTTCCTCTTCCAACGTCTCATTGTGCGTCGCTCTGACAGCATATTGTATTTGCTGAAAAGACTCGAAGGAAAGAGGAGTGACACATTCGTTGGGTAAAAACCACACAGTTAGTCAGGGCTTACTGACTCATCCTGTGGGCTGATTTGCCAGTCAGGTTATCCCACAGTATCAGGTGTATACTTAGTTAGATGCCAGATGTCGCCTACAAATGTGAAAGACACATTTAGTTCTGTTTGAATGGAGAAGAACAGAGATGAATTCTCTCAGAATGGGAGATTATATATGATTCAAAGGTCAGTTTACAAAATGTCTGCTTTATTGTTGGCTAACGGTCTAATAGGCGAGTAACGACTGATTCAGTGCTAACTGAAAGAGGCCCTCTTGTAAAAAGCCCACTTATGCAGTCATGTTTTGAGATGAGATGAGACATTTTAATTTAGTCACAGATCATTTTAATATCACCACTTCTCAGTTTGAGAAATTGTTGTCTTGCTTGAATCAGATCCAAAGCTATATTTGAAATGGCTCATTATTTATATATTATTTCACAGATTACTTCCTCCAAGACTTTTGGGGAAACTGAAATTGTACAAGTTCATGTGACAATGATTTATAGGAATTGGTCTAAAATTGTCTAATAGAGCAACTATACAAACGTAGACGTAGGTCTGTGAACTTCCCCTTTTTGTGCAATCTTTACCACTTTTCACAGCAAAAACAGAACAGATGACTAAACAAGTTATGGGAAATGTGATGACTGGAGCTCTGTCATCCAAACTCACCAAATCCCTAATAAATGAAACATCTTTATCAGCTGGCTGTAAAGATAATGGTTGCCAAAGCAGATCCAAAAAAAAAAAAAAAAAATCACATTTAATTTGAATAACAATTGAATCCTTTTAGAGCTGCAATTTTCCTCAACGTGCGTGGATACGGATCTGACTTCCAAAGGGTTCAAATTCAATTTGGTAAAGGTTACATCACCATGACGGTGACGGTCATCAGAGAGGGCAGTTGATGGAGGTGGGGGGCAGGTTTCACTGATGAGAACCAGCGGTGAAGGACAGCATGTCTTTCTTATATTTAAATAGAATAGAATATCTTTATTGTTAACCATTGAAATACTTGGAGTGTTATTGGTGGATATAAGAAGAAGAAAAAAAGTTTCAGTTTCAAAAAAAGTTTTAAAGAAAGAAAAATGTTACAATATATATGGTCACCTATATATATATATATATATATATATATATTACCTACCTAATATATTTAGATGAAGATTATATTATATACCTATATATTTTTGGGCGTCCTTATATATGGATGCCCAAAAATCCCCCAAATATGTTGTAACATTTATTTCTAAATTAAAAATCAGGCATATATCTTACAGAACTTATGACAGATACATTAGAGGCCATAGCAACGCTGCCTGTGATGTAGCCTGACATTTGCTGATTGGCTGGAGAAAGTCACGTGATTCTGCTCCTACATTGAGAGAACGTGGGGCACCGTTTTAAAAGCGTGTGGAAGTGACCATATTCCTCGCCTGATGAAGGGTTAAAGATTCCCTGAAATGACACAGTCTGGACAACGCATCAATCCAGACTTTGGCGTCAACGTGGTCAGACAACATGGAGCTTCATATTCACGTGTATAAAGAATGAAGGAAGAAGTTTTTTTCTGTGTGTAATCCTCACACACACACACACACACACACACACACACACACACAGTCTTCTTCCTATAAATTATCCCATGTTATTTTCTAGCAGGTGTAAGGCACATATCGCCATAAGTTGCCTAAATGCATTCACGAGACATAGCAGGAATTCTCGTGTGACACAGCGGCAGCTCGCAGATGTAACAGCACAGAGGCCTATTCAGCTACGTAACACACACGCACACTGCAGCGCGTGGAGGGAGTTAAGTGAAACAATGTGCTCAGGATGTACTCAGCAGCAACACACATATGTAAATTTTTGGCATCGGGCTGAGCTCAGAGCAGTTCGGCCCTCCTCGGCTCTCTTCTCTCATTCCCTTTAAAGCACAGGAGGAAACATGACCGTGCCGTGACTCCTCCAGGCTTACATTTCACTCTAATCGCCTGGGAAAACAGGAAATTGCGGTCTTGGAAAATGCAATGTTTATACTTAGGTCACATTTACACAAGAGCCCCTCCCCCACCTTGGTGCTCCTTTTGTTATTTGATTTTTCTTTGTGTTTGATCTTTGTTGATTTTCCCATTTGATTTTTTGACACCTCTCCTGTGATGGGAAGAGCTACCACACTAAAGTTTGTAATAAACCTGATTTAAAGAGCGACGTCTGGACTTTGATTACTGCAGTTGCATCAAACAGCAACAGTAACTTTGCAGAGGAAATCAAATGAACAGAGCTAACTCTGCCTTTAAATCAGTTAAAAGCACATTGCTCCACGACTTGAGCAAAGTGAGACCTAAAAGCAGACATGTGTAGACTGATGCTTCAATGAGGTGCAGGAGGCTCGAGGTTTCTTGAAAACTCAGCATCGTATTTTTCGTCCTCTCAAGTTTTATGATTCCGTGAAAAGGCTTCGACCGCCGTGGTCACAATTGGCACGCGTCCAGTCATGTGCTCGCTCTGTTTGTCACTCCACCCTTCACTCCTCTGCGATCGCCACAAACCACTTGATATTTTGTTCTCGTTTCCTTTCTGTGCTTCTCTTTTTGCCTATCTGTGTGAACCCTTTTCATACACTCATGCGTGTTTTCATTTATCTGCCTAAGTCGGTGTCCATATCTCTGTCCTACCTGTAACACTACCTGCAGAACTTCCTGATCCTCACCATCAATCATGCCGCTCCCTTCCTCTCCGCAGTTTTCGCACTGGCCTCAAGCCCTTACTCCCCATTTCATGGATCATGGACCTCCTGCATACTTCTACGCACTGTTGTGTGCCCGTGTGAGTGATGAGAAACAGCAAGAGAGAGAGAGAGAGAGAGAGAGGTGTAACTTGATCGTTGGACATCTTGAGTGCCTTTGCCTCTGCTCCGTTCTTCTTGACAGGATGTAAATGGCAGACAGGTGAACACACCTGGAGCCCCGCGGCGCCACGTGCACACAGACATACACACACACAAACACACACATTCCCAACCCTGCTGTAATGCCTCTTCAAAGCCCTGGAGTTAAAGGGCGAGCCTCTTGGTGTCTCTTTTTACAGGACTGTGAAGTGTTGACAGTTGCACATTATGGAGACAAATTGAGGCCCTGAGTTTGGTGCGTCTCCAGACGTGTTAGATGGATGTTTCATAACGCTCACAGGATAAACTAGATGGAATCTCAGACTTTTTGGAGTAATCTCTGCAGCCTTGGCTTGTGGTGTGCTTGAATGACAAATGAGGAAAACTGGAACAAAAAGCTCCATATGATTCCTCATGTGCAACTGAAAATACAAAAAGTGATGTTGGGCAATAAATGAAAAGAGAAGCTCCTCTCTGAGGAGTGAGAGGATGGAGCAGCAGCGATAGATTTACAAACCTTTTAGCCTGATATAATAATGTCAGTTCCTATTGTAACACCGGGGCTATTTTGGGACAGGAAATGGAACATCGGGAAGTTATTTCTGGAAAAGACTTGTCTACTAAGTGCTTAGATACATGGTGGTCAGGTGGACTTCTCAGATTTGCATTCAAATACCGAGAAATTTTTAGTGTTGGCGGCAGAAGGGCAGACGGGGGTTAAGTGGTCGCAGTGAGTCGGTTTACCCAGCAAGCCTTGATTTAGTCTGTGGCGAAGGGCAAAGCTATCATTAGGAACTCACCAGGCTCACCGCCACTACACACTGATAATACACCAGTCTGGTTCAGTCTGCTGGAGGAGAGCAGCTTGTACGGCAAAAGTTTGTTCCAACTTCTCACAGCAGTGATAATCCTTTATTAGTTTCAGTCTCGGTAGAAAGAAAAGAAAAGCTCACTCTCTCTGCAGGAGAGTCTCTGCTGGTTTAAGTTTATGCTTTAAATGAAGCTTCTTTTTAATCCTTTTTAAATGGTCCTCAGACTGCGTTTGTTGATGTCTTGTAAGAACCATGTATCTTTTTTTTTTACTTGAAAAATTATGTGGAAATGCATTTTCAGCTAATTGGTTTTTACTTAAATGATTTATTTAATTCAGTAAGTAAAATCAGTTTCTTCTAATTCTTCAGTTTAATTCTAAATTGGGTCAAATTTGGCGATAACTGTAGTTGTTCTCTTTTGTCTTGCATGTATTCTGATGTCTGACATTAGCAGCTCCTTAGTTATTTTACTTACATTTTGAAGGCATAAGCATATATGTATCAGGGCGATATTTGTAATATAGAAACTCACAACATATTTCATTATCAAATCAAATCAAATCAAATTTTATTTGTATATCCCGAAGTCACAAAGTACATTTGCCTCAGAGGGCTTTACAATCTGTACAGGGAGTGACACCCTCTGTCCTTAGACCCTCGGTTCGAGTGAGGAAAAACCTGCCCACAAAAAACCTTTAACAGGGAAAAAAGGTGGAAGAAACCTCAGGAAGAGCCACAGAGGAGGGATCCCTCTCCCAGGACGGACAGACGTGCAATGGATGTCACGTATACAGAACAAACTGTATATATATATATAAACTGTAACTTAAAGACAACCTTTCACTGAACACACAGATTCAAAACAAATGAACACAAATAAAAAGGTTAACACCAAGACTAAATATCAACAGTTTTGACAATGAAGAAGGAATAATTTATTCTGTATTCGTTTCCCACCCAAACTTTCAGTAAGTAGCTGCCCCACTTAATTTTTCTTTTATAATTAATATTCTAAATATATGGTCATCGTCTATATTTAAAATGTCTACTTCTTTAACACAAGTTTGCTGAACAAAAACATCAAAGAAATCTGTCAAAAAAGCCATAAAAAATTATACAGTGTTCATTGAAATATTCACATTTGTATTTATTTTGACCATTCATGATCCTTGCTCATATCTTGGTGAGTGACCTAAAAAACTAAACTTTTGAAGTTTGATATCTTTATTTACTCATAATTTAAGTTTTACATTCACTGAATTTTTTTTTTAATCAGGCTTCTAGGCCTCTGTGTAATCCAATGATCTTGGATTTTTTTTTAAATGACACAGCAGGCCATGGTCAGGTCAAAAAGCCACAAAAACCTGATTTGTTGTTGATTAAGAAAGTTATGCAGTTTTGTTTGTATAGCAGTTAATAGTTCTTTTATCGTGTCATCGTGTGTTCCTTTGTTGAGCAACACCTAAACTCTTGCATACTTTCACACCACTGACCTTGTGCTGACATGTCTCTAAAAAAGGATGTGCATTTTTTCGACATGGCTCCAAAAGTGTTTCACCCTGATATAGAATAGATTGCATCCAATAAACATTTTGTAGCAGTCATAGACTCTATAATTGACACTGACATGTTCCTCTCATAATAAGTCAGTCTATTTATAACCAGAGCCACTTGCGGTTTCACAATTAGAGCACAGCATCTACAGTGGTAGCACATGTAATTAGCAGAGTGCGTGTGTGTGTGCACGTGTGTTTGTTTGTGTGTGTGCTAAAGGAAATAGAAGAGAAGTGGTGAGCTGTTTCCTGCCCCTTAGCACCTCTCTGCCTTTGTCTTGCATTTTAAGAGGGGTTCAACCTCATTGTCGACAATAAACACTACAAAAGGGACTTACCACGGCCCTCCCTTGACACACACACACACACACACACACACACACACACACACACACACACACACACACACACACACACACACACACCAAACCTCAAATGGCGTAATTTGAATTTAAATAGAAGTGTACAGTATTGTGCACCGGTGAGTAAAGTGCATCATCCATTAGTGAGGACATCCTTAGGTCTCCTTTAAATAACCCCTTTGCTCTGCCTCGCCCGCTCCGGCTTTGTTAGGAGATGACAGGACAACAATGAGAAAATTATCACAATCCTCATTCAGATTTTTTTCCCCCCACTTTGCTCTATTAATATTAGATGGTATAAAAATAATTAACCTGGCCTGGCAGAATTAAACAATAGTTTCTTTGAAAAAACAAACCACAGGGCCAAGCACTGACTATTAAAGGCCTGGTTTTAACATGTTTGAACAAATCAGTTATAAATTACATTATTTCTTGTCTTGAGACTTGCTTGGGATAGAGTAAATCTATTAGGCTAAAATAATGTTTTGTTTGAATCAAAAAAGCTGTAAAAGAATTTGATTTATGAGTGATAAGTTAAGACAATCAAAGCCAGAACACAAACAAAAAGTAAATGGCAGATTTGGTTCATTTCTTGGATTCTAAAAGTTGGAACGCAAGTGAAAGCAGCAGCCAGAGTTCTCTTTCTGCACAACTGCTTAATAACACAATGAAAACTGACAGCCATTTAGGCGACAGCTTGTTTGCGGTCATTAAATCACTCTAAAATTTCACAATGTGCTTTCATTAATGGCAGCATGTTAGACGGGATAAGATGGCTTGTTTTGATCTGCGCCTGCTTTCTTCTGTAATGACACATTGTGCTTTTGCAGGGAGTTACAGTATGCTGGACAGTCTGTTGGGCTTCATGCTTTTTAGACAGAGAGATACTTTATTGTCCTCACAAGGAAATTTGTTACCACACTTTGTACAGAGTCTCACATAAATACATAATTAATACATTAAATACCACAACACAACCACATAAATAAACTTTCAGTACAGTGCATTTATTTCACTCTTATCCCATCCCTATAGTTCTCACATTGCAGCTACCACCGTGTTTTGTTAAGAGATGCTCTGGCAGAAGGGACAAAACAAACTGCTAGACTAAACTGTAATGTGATAACTGATGGTTACATGAAGTAAATGCAGTGGAATCTGGCTACTGTGAACAGAAATGCATCAATAGCATCAAAACATCATAACTTAAAGTATGCACTATAAATTGACTGGCTTAGATGTGCTATGATACTCGTGTTTGATAGCGTTGTGTAATTGCAAATCCATGGATTTAGATTTAATTAGATCCTTTAAATGATGAAACCTTGTTAGATTCTTTCTTGTCAGACATCCAGAATATTCACAGTTCAAGGGCAAATGTTTTACATTACCTAAGAGTACACAGCTGTCTTCAACTACAAATGAAAAAGACCAGTTTCAGTTTTTACCCACCGGCCAAAAAAACCTAAAACAGATTTTTTGGTATATGGCCCTTTGTTTGAAAGAACAATTGCACTGAATCACATCAACACTTGGACAATGTATTCCAGATTCTGATCATTTGTCTCAAAGCCTGCAACATGTGTAAAGACATCTAACTAATTCTCCACTGACGAGTAAAGCCGTTCTTCCAGACTGACGTTCTGTGGCTAAAATAATGTCAGGGACAGGAAAAAGCTGTTGTGTTATCTTGTCAAAGCACGGGGGCCACGTAACAATGGCGAAACGCGTCCGCTGCCAAGGGAAGCGTTTTATACGTAAATTGGGGGTTGATGACATATATTTGATGACTGGCAACGGTTTGAACTATGAGACTGACACTTCAAAGGGAATCGGGTTTCCTCACAAGTTTATTTCCAGTTCCTCTCTGCAATGAGTTTTTAGTGGTGTGGGCTTGGCTGAGGGAGAAAGGGAAGGAGAGGGAGATTTCACACACAGGGACGCACAGATGTATGCAGGCTTGCTCACGCACACACACACACACACACACACACACACACACACACACACACACACACACACACACACACACAAGGGCCTCGACAGAGTGCTTGCACTTCAAACAAATGGGACTTCATCAGTGTACATCAGTAATGGTTCCAGGCTGCCCCAACAGCCCTAATCATTTCCAGAGGGAGACATAGAGCGAGAGACACAGAGAGACAGAGCTAAAGCCTCGGTTGCAAGCAAGTTACCTTGAGCAAATCAAACATTAAAGCACATTGTAGGATGCATTTCAGCCTGCTAGAAGAGACAGGTGAAGGACACTACGAAGAGAATATAAAGGCCCGTGCTTTTATTGAGTGTAAGCACTTCCACATTTCCTACAATAAAAACAGTGTTTTCAACATCATAAACTACTCTCTCAGCATGTTCTGTGTATGTTCAACCTGTACAGGATGCAAGCATAAACATAATCTCTGACTGTCTCTGTCTACGGTTTAACTCCACTGTAAAACAGGTACACAAACAGAGACCAGGAGAGGTAACGTTCAAGAAACCGCAATGGGACCTTTTGTTGCAAACAGCTGGCCGTGTGATTGGGAACAAAGTGTTGCAGGCTCGCCTTGAATAGCAATATTTCAGCTGAAGTGATCCGACTGAAGCCAAGATGTCCTTTTGTTTATGTCCAAAACAAACACGGTGTTTGTTGTTCCTCGGAGAGTTAATGTAGTGTGGATATCCAGTGCAGAATCTCCGTATTTAGAATGAAACGAAGCTGAAAATGGCCAGGTGTTGTAGATACAAAAAGCCAGTCATCGGCCCGGGTCAATGTAGGCCGCAACAAAGAGTGCGATAATGTTTGTGCACCTGTGGAAAATCTTTTGTGAGAGACACGGCGTGTTCTCAATTTCGAGAGAAAAGAAAAAGAAAGTGGGAACTCCTCTCACTTTCATCTTTTCATCTTTTTTTTTTTTTTAACCAGCCTGTAGGAAGGCACAGGAGAGTTTTGGCAAGATTCATAGCCATCAGGGGAGTGCAGCTCCAGAACCTGCGCATTGAACCACTTAGCTATCTGAGCACAATGTGTGTCAAAAACGCACAAAAAACATACAACTACAAAAGGATATGATCGGGCTCCTATTGAAGTCTACTTCCTAACTGCAGGAAAAGCATGTTTGAATCCAACAGAAAAAGGAGGGTTTTTTTTATCCCCCTTCAGATAACAAGGATAAATGGATGGATTGTTTCTCCGACACAAATGGACAGATTTGAGAGAGAAAGAGACCATGTGTGGTGACAGTTGGTCCCATCATGTGACGCCCCCTTGGCAGACCAGTGGGATCTGGGCGTGCTGGTTGGCTAGTTGTCATTGCTAGGTCACGCCTGATTGGACAATGGTCAACGCACACAGCCACACCCCTCTGTGGGGAAGCTAATCTCTAGGTAGCAGGTCCATAAGTTAGGAGACAGAAGACAAATGTATGTGTGTGTGTGTCTCTAACACACACACACACACACACACACACACACACACACACACACACACACACACACACACACCAATTTGCACTCACAACAGTGCCAGTTCATGGCTGCAGTGGAAACTTCCCTATCTGCACACACAGAGACACACAAATACAGTATCTTCTACACCACCCACCTTTCCTGTTACACACAATCTCTTCCTCTTCTCACACTACTGTATTTACACACACACACCCACACACACACACACACACACACATACGCCCACATGGCGGTGGTGAAACAACCCCGTGTGGGAAATAATCTGTAACATAGATTCCCTGTGATCATTTTGGTCATTTTCCTGTGACCTTACACCACAAACATCTGACAAACGACATGCTTCCACGATATAATACTAATGCAGTTTACGAGCCATTACCGGCCCTGACATCCGCGCGGTGCTTCCAGTTGACACAATTTGTGGTCGCAGCTTCATCGCCTCACCAGTCAAAACAGAGAACAGTTCTTGACAGTAAATTATTACTTACCTTGGAATGTGGAAAGGGCTTTGCAGCCAGCGAGAAGTGAAAAGATTCGGAACAGAGTGAGAATTCATAGTGCTTTGCGACGAGGAAAGAAAGTGACTGTAATCGAACAATGGTCGCAGCCAGTGAGCTGTGTTTGAGGTGATGCGCCATTCTAATAAACACAATGTCTCCAAAAAGCAGTGTAGCTCAGCTGTCGGGTCTGTTCATGTTTTTTTTTTGCAGGTTTAATTTCAGTCCAGCTTGTCTGTCCTCTTTTGTGCTTTTAATAATTCCTTTAATTCTTCTTCCTCTTTCTGCATTAAAAAAAGCCACCTTGATGAACATTTCCATTTTTTTATTTACTTGTTTTTTCCTCCTAACAAATACACAATCTGTAAATGTATGTCACTGTTTCTTTTCTTTTATATTTACCAAACCTTTCCCTTAAATTAAAGAGACAAACAGCCACTGAAGTCACTTTGAGCAGAGTGCATTATTAAGTTTACAGTAAACGGCTGCATGGAAAATCAGTGGATGGGTTCACAGAGATCACTCACAGTTTATGCTGTAGGGAGCAATGACAGCTCATTAAATCAAAGTTAATGGATATTACCTTTAATAACAGAGACACGGCACAAGAGCTGGTCATTCTATATTGTGATTAAATAGAGAGTTGGTTACAAAGTGAAAAACACACACTAGTATTGTTTTTCGTGATGCTTTCTTAATATGTGGGCTGAACCCAGTGAAAACCTGGTGGAAATAATATAGAGAAGCATCACTGCCGCTGTGTCTGAGACAGATATGGGAGGACAGAAGGTTTTGTCAGACAGCTATCACCGTTTAACTTGTAACTAGTCGTGACATTGAAAAACAGACGTCCACTGTCTTCCTCTTTCTCAACCACAACTCCTACTTTCTTTATCTCTATCACTTTCTCTTCCTCTCTTCGCCCAGTGCTGCATGTCGAGCTTGTCACACACTCCTTGACATGTTGAGTATGGCTGCTTATCTGGCTTGCTTGTGAAATTGGCCACGATGTTCCAATGATGTGGTCAGACAAGCCGGCTATACAAAAGACAGGCAGCAGGAAAGAGACAGGGACTCAGAGAGAGGAAGCGTATTTCCTGGGAGGGATATTGATCTGATCATCTCTTCCTCTCTTCTTCCAGCTCTAGCTCCTTTCCTCGGAGAAAGAGGCTGAGTGACAAAGACAGGGGGAAGAGGATAGCGGCTGAAAGAGAGTGAAGGAGACAGAGAGAAAGAGACAGATAAGGGGATGATGGCGCCAAAGCAGCGTTCTTTCTGCCAGGCCCACAGTTCAGTAGTATACAGCAATGGCACAGGGAACAGATTAATAATATATCCACACAATCTCTCAAGTGGCGTGGCTCCCAAGTACTCCATTATAACCACAAGTGCACGAGCTGCAGTGAAGCACTTTAGTCAGCAAGCCCTCAAAATGCTCTATCTGTCCATCTGAAATGCACACCCCTCTTGCTCAAGTTCATCGCTATCAATCACAAGCTATTAGGCCCGAGGAAAAAAAGCCACAACTGATAAAACCCTCACCGAAGTACATCTTAATTGATGCTTCCATATCCATCCTTCATATCCCTGTGGTGCGACGCTGACGTGATCTACAAGCTCATCAGGAGGAAATTAACCAACTCAACAGGCCATGCTTAGTCCAGTGAGACCAACCAAATAAATATCCTGAACTATTTGACCCACGCATTACAGCACTATCTCCACAGTCCCACTATCTCTCACCCCCTTCTTAGATCCTCTGGGACATATATGAGATTTTAGTGCTGCAGGGGTACGTAGTGTACAATCTCAACAATCTACCCTGAAATGAACTTAAATTAATTACATTTCTGTTCAGTATATCCTGGATGTTTGAACTAATTTGTTCCAAACTGTAATCAACACAAAGAAGAAATGTAAGTCTAATTTATTTGCAGTGACAGAAACCCCGTCATTAGTGTCAGTGAGCATGAATTGCCGCTGTCAGATTAAGTTGCTACTGGTAATTTGACGGATGCAATATTTGCGCTAAAAACTGTTTGTAATATTTATTCAGTTCCAACAGCTTGGGGGGTTGATGTAAGCATTTGCTTATTCTCATCCGTGTAAAAGAGTACTTCTTATGTTATCATGCCACAGTTTGAATCACAGACTAAGGTATAGAGTGCTGAGGGTACAGGACTACTCATTGCTATGAATTAAGATTCATTTGCCATCATGGCCATCACCGCTGCTATACCCACGAGACAGTTAATGCTTGTAGAGCCCCTTTCTTTGAATAATGTAAGACTTCCGCACGCTCGGTATCCAGTGCCTCGACAGGTGCTGAAATAACAAGAAAGAAAAGTACCATGTAGTTCAAATCAGTGCTAATGTTAGCAAGGGGAGCTAACTCGCTTTTGGTTTGGAAATGACAACTACAAATCCCAGCATGCTAACTTCTACTTCCTAGGCGGAATGTAAAAAACTGTGCTATGTGGGCTTGCGTTAATGTTCGTAAGCTATACAGGACTATGACGCAAATGTGTCTTCTATAACAGTATCATTATGGTTCATATTTGCTTTTAGAAAAAAGTAGAAGATTCCTTAAGTGTAGATTTGCAAACAAGTTTGCATGAGTTGATTTAAGAAGGCCGCTGTTCATCTTCCATTAAATGGTGCTGCTGATTTTTTCACGTTTCCATCTCAGGCTCGTGTAGAGTGCTCAGGCATGTGAAATATGTGGCTTTATAATGATTCATCTTATTCAGGTTGAAGGATATGAGTCGCTTGAACTAAAGTTTCAGATGATAGATGATGTAAAATGATATCACCTAAGGTTTCATGTTACTGATTTTTGTGCGCATCATAAGTTAACAAACCTGACAATATGAACATTTGATGTAACATACACACACTGTGTGCGATGACTTATTAGTAACTATATTGAATTCTACAAAACGCCCCCATTATAGCCTGCATCACAGAATAATCAGACCCTGCAGGTTTACAAGCATATTTGGTGAGGCCAGTCCTCCCTGGATCACCACCCTTCTCCTACTGCAGCCTTCCTGAAAACCTGAGCCTGTCCCCCTGCTGCCATTGGCATACATGCTGCTAACCTGTAAACAATTCATGAGGGCCCTTTCCATATTTCATGGGGCGGAAATGGATGTTTCATGTCAGAAGTGAGGAAGGGTGGAAAGGGGGAGAGACAAAGCAACAAGATTGAGCGAGGGACCGGTGACGAGAGCTAAAGCAAAGAAACCAGACGGGGGGGGAAAGAGATATAAAATAGGAGGGGTGGTGGGAGAGATCTGTACAATCTGTGCCATGGATTCCCTCACAGCTCATCTCAGATCTCTCCACAATTAACTTCCACCTCACCTCATTCATCCATTGGCCTACCCTTGACAGTATGTGAAGCTCCTTGGACTCGTTGACACGAGAAAAACAGAAGGGGTAAAACAGCGGCTGCGAGAGGAGGAAGAAAGAGAAGAGGAAAGACAGAGATGGAGAAGGAGAGACACAGAGAGTCACACAATCACTCGGCTCAGCTAATGAATGTACGGCGGCGGGTGGCGTCTCCTCCACAGGGAGCTGCCCTCATAACCGACAGGGCCTGGCTGGGTGTAGTAATTGAAAGTAATGATAATTAATATCATCGGCATAATCACCATTCGTTATTACAGGGAGGATGTTTATGGCTTCCTCTGAAAGGGAGAAATAAGGCACAGTTTGTTCAAAAGAAGGGAATCTCATTAACCTTTTAGCTATCCTAATCTTGTTTAATATCGGGGAGAGAGAAAAGTGGTAAGTGTTTTGCAGGAGTGGCTGGGTTATTATTTAGAAATATTTAAAAAAAAAAACATTAATTCATATTCTGGTGCTTTTCCCCTCCGTCGAACTGAAAATTGATGTTAAATCTGGATAAACTGGGTTCGATGTCATGGATAACAAGTTGGGATTAACACACGTGCGACTCCTCTGCACCAGTGGAATATGCATTTTCAGATATAGGCATGTCTAACATCATACAGCAGAGCATTTGAGAGGCAAATTATGGTAGTCAAATACGGGAGATAAGCAGCGAGCTATGACTAGGAACAAAGTAGGTCCTGAATTTATGGTGGCTTCTGGTTGGTCATGTATCAGCCGTACTAATGTTGTCTGAATCTCTGTGGATTCGAAAGGAGAATGTCAAACTTAGTGCAGAATAAGTGAATGCATATCATGAATATATTTCCATTTGTTTGAGTCAGATATATTATGTATTACCACAGGAAACATGGAGGCTGATTAGTAACGTTATGAATTCAGTGGAATATGATACAGGCTGAACTGCTAGAATTATCACATGTAAGCAATCAGGCTAACTTCACAGTCACGTGCACTGTATTCAGCCACAGCTATAGACCTGCAGAAGGACAGGTACTGCTATGTGAATGATATCCCGTGGAGAAGATTGCACTCAGGGATGAAAAGCTTCAATCCAGCCTACAAAAAACACCTTTCTCCCTCACGTACCCTCTTTAAAAAACCTATAGTTATTCAGTTAGTTCAAGTACAATTACGTGCCTTTCAATTGCAAATCAGAGCAGAGCTGCGAATCCGTATAGACAATCAGCAAGGTCGCTTCCAAAAACACAAGCCTCGCTTTAAGCCAACTCTAGCCTATTAGGGAAGGGACATATGTAGCTAAATTACACCATGCACCCAGGGGATATGCAAATGTGCAGGACCTCCCGCATGACTTACCTTCTTTTTTTTATCATGCAAACCATGTTGGTGTGATAAGCCTCGTATGGAAAAGCACAGGGATATTGGCTCACCGTGTGCATGTGAATGCGTCTCTTTTGTTAGAAGGGTTATCAAACGCTTTCCTAATATCCAACACTCTAACTTTGGTGAAAGGTTTAATTAAATTGTTCTGATAACGGCAGCTGGATTAAAACAGTGTTACTGTGAAAGGTGGAGAGAGCTTGTGACATTGTTTGATGTATGTTTAGTTTACTGCAGTATGTGATGTGCTAACTGATCTGTTAATCTTGCCAAACAAAAAGAAGAAAAGTCCTAATTATCATCCTGTTATTAAAGACATTTGTAACTGATTTCAAATAGACAGTCATTGTTTCTGCACAAAAGTGGCATCTCCTGCTTCCAGTGTGAGTATTGGTAGAAGGGCTTCTCTGAGTAATTAGATATTGATGTGTATCGATTTGCCATAATTGCGTGGATAAAGGGGAAACCCATGAGTAGCCTCTTTTTCCTCAGTTGTCTTTACCTTTCTCGTTTTCTTTCTCAGCACCGCCTCCCTTTTAATAGCTTCTATTTTCAACATCTCTATCCGAAACCCAAACCCTTTCTGTGTCTTTCATTCTCGCTTATTTCTCCTCCAAGCTCACACCCTCTCTTTCTCCCTCGCTCTCCAGACCACCCAGACTGCCGTCCCTGTGTGCTCCAGCTGTTCCCCTGCTGTGGCTCGAGTTTGTGTTACTTTGTTTCCGCATGGTTACGATTGAGGCAGCCCCCACCGCGACCCATCCAACCCTGTTTCTTTCTCCCTTGCTTCGTTCTTCCCCACGTCCTTTTCCTCTCTCTCTCTCTCTCTCTCTGTCTGTCTCTCTCTCTGCTCATGCCCTCAAAGAATCGGAGAGAGATGGCTTTTGTGTCCGGTGCAGGTGTCCCGGGTGGGTGAAAAGGGGCGCAGAGGCTGTGGCTGCCTACTGTCAGAGGGGGGAGGTTATTCAGCCTGGGATCCCCCACCTGTGGCAGGTCTTGACCCACATGAGTCAGCCAGTCACTCCTGGGCTATAGAACCTTTGTGGCTGAATGCTATTACTCTCTGTGTGGCTAGATACACACAAGAGACCTGGCAACGCTACAACGCTGCTTGTTCCTCATGAGTGATTCATGCTTAGCTACTCATCCACACCGTACTCCAGTCCAGACTGGTTTGAGGTGAGAAAGGGGAACAGGAGTGTTGAACCGAATGGGGAGACCGGACTTACTATGGAATGGATGCGTAAATACAGATGGCATAAAGATCAGTCATTAATGAGGGCCACATGGGGACGTTATTCCATTTCAAAACACTGCATATGTGAAACAAAACAGAAGCATGTATCAGAATGAAAGAAAGAAAGAGCGCAGAGAAGAAAATACAAGTTCTTTTTTCCTTTCTATTTTTTGTAACTGTGTGTTACATCATGGGACATTAAAGGAGGCATAATGGCTGACAAATCCATGAAAACTTTGATGTGGTGAGTGACCCGACCACCACTGAGACACCACTGAAAAACGTGCAAAAACATGCCGATCATTTGAGCATGCATTTGCTCTCAGAGTCTACAGTTTACCAGGGTGGACTTGCGGTTGCCAGGTGAGGTTGGGGGAGATGTGCCTCATTAGTGAAACACAACAACAGCCTTGGGGGCAGAAATAAGCACGAGTCATCCCTCAGCTCTGATCTTCAGGCGGTTTTGCATTTAGCTTCCAGATGGGTCAACTTAAAAGCACGGCGAAGACAGCGCTCATTCTAGTTACGTGCCCTGAGGACAACTTTACCCTGGAGCCTGAGGGTGTGGATATTCCTCCTGTTGATCCTGTCATAGCCCACCACAGCCACCACAAGCTCAGGAAGTGAAGTATTCAATGTGTGAATTGAATAAGAAAGAGCCACTGCCAAAGGGGGTTTTCAAATCGAGCTTGTATTTAAGGTTCAAACCGAGTCTGTGTCTCTGTCTCATCCTCACTGTTGTGCTTATATTTGACAAACCTGATATGAGTCTACACCGCCGGTGCCTGTTTTGTTTCTGCAGGGGATTTCTCATACTGAAGGTGTCCAATTATCCATGGTAGTAGAGTGGGGACTCTCAAGTCCCTTCAGAAAGGGAGGTGTGCATACATGTGTGTGTGTGTGTGTGTGTGTGTGTGTGTCGGGGGGGTTGTCGAAAAATAAATTGTGTTTGTGATCTCAACGAGTCCCTGAACAGTGGAAAGGGAGAGGTGGTGGGGGTGGCTGTGGAGAAGGTTACCCTCACTTTAATGAGAGTTCTTATAGGATTCAAATTTCAGCGGAGTAATTCAAAGCCACCATGACCTCCAGTCTGTCTGCCATCATCAGAACCATAGCACTGCAAAAACAAATCCTCCTAAACAAAAAAGATTTCTGGAAAACCAGGATAAAGATCCAGCCCCCAGGCTTAACTCCTGTAAAATGTGTTCATTTTAAGCTTCATACGAGCAATTCAACTTTGAATTTCAGTTCAATGTTACAACATTTTTCAGGCTTTAAAACTTAAAAAAAATAATAATTACAAAGACAAATCTGAAGACCTTTAAAAAAGAGACAAGTATCCCTCTTAATGAGAGGAGCTTCCTCAAAAAAGCCATAACATCATAATTTCTATTCTACTGCAGCATTATTTTGTCTTTTCTGTTTTTTTCTAATGGATTTCTGAAGCTTTCAATAAGTTCACAACATTGGCAGACTGTTTTTGAACTGATGTTATTGACTCTCACAGGTTTAAGAGTCAATACCAGACAAAATAACTTGACTTGGCCTCTGGCATGTATCTACAATAACTCAAACAAAAAGGATTATTTATTAGGATAGTGCAGCAATACTTCATTTATACTCAAAGCAAGTTAAACTGCATTTAAACCTCAATCTCAGATTATCTGGTTGATTAAAATACACCGTTTTTGAAGTGTAAAACCTTTCTCTCTTTCTTTTATTCGCAGCATTCAATATCCCTGGTGCTCATATTACTTGAGCTTTAACAGCCTGCGTGAAAAGAAGAGAATTGTATGAGCCTTGATTTTACTGCTTCCTTATCCTCCTAACCCCCTGCTAACACCGTGACTCGTTTGTTGCCGTCCCCTAGTATCACATTCAGCAAGTTAATTCCAGCCCTCCCTGCAAATACTTCCCTACCCCTCTGACTGAACAATAAACATCATTTTATGACCCTGTAGACGATCAGTGCAGAAGAATAAAAGATCAGGAGTGGCGTACACTATCACTCCTACAAATGCCAGGGGGTAAATACCATTCTTCTTTATTTAAGGTTTCATTTTATTCCAGCGTGATGATAATATTTGTAAAAACGTTTGAACTTTCAGGAACTTTTGACTGCGAGATTAAAAGCCTCTACTGTCAGAGCTGTTGTAGTAATTTTGGCAAAAGCGCACTAATGTCTACTTCAACACAGAGATAGATTAGTGAGGATTTGAACTTGATGCAGCGCCAGAATGAAACAATTGTTTTTAAAGGCTGAGTAATTTCAGGGGAACTGGGCAGAGATGAGAACATCAGGTCATTGTTGAACTAAACCCAAAGGAAGCTTTGTCTGAGAGCAGAGGCAGCATCCACTGTAAAAAAAAAAAACCCCAAAGCCTTTTAAATACAGGGGGAAGAAAACAAAAGGTGACATGGCTGAGCATTTTTCTGTCTTTATTTGAATGCATCTTCTATTCTTCGTTACAATCGTTTGAGTTTTCTTTTCTTTTGAAGGAAACTCCTTTGGGTTTATTTCCACAGTGTGCAATATTTAACCATTCAATCTTTCAACATTAATTTGGGATTCGTTGCCCCCACCACCACCACCACCACCACCATCCATGCTGCCCAGTAAATCAAGCCCGCCCCCCCCCCTCAACACCCTCCCTCGTCACACGCACACACACAAACACACCCAGACTCCCCTTCTTCTTGGCTATCGGACATCAATCTAGCCAGCACCGTCTGCTAAGCCTCACTGGGCAATTAACCACATTGAGAGTGAAAGCTCTAATCAATCCCTGGCCTTCTCCATCACACATATATAGACATACACAAACACACACACACTCCTAAATCCATTGGTGTAAATGTCTCCATGCCATTTATACAAGAGCAGAGCTGTCCAAACACTTTTGAAACCTGCTGTCCCTTCAAGGACAAAAAACACAGACACAAACACACTCTCGGTTTCTTGTGCTTTCACTTGCATAAATTATGAATAAAAACAAATCAATCGTCTAATCAATCATTTCCTGCATTTGACCAACATCTAAAAAGGTTTAGAAGGCATCGTTCAACTTATACACACCTTCTTCCCAACACACTAAAAGTTTTTCATGTACATTTTAAAATAGTGACATTTTTTTATAAGACTGTGAAAGCAGCATCATTTTGATTTTGTCAGAACAGAAAAAAAGATCTTGTCCACTTAGTGTCAAGCCTCGTTTTACAAATCTGCACATGGACAAATGAGGCTAAAAATGTCTCAAAGTCTCTCTGCGGCCTTTTTGCCTGTACATGGCGTGGGCTAAATGTGAACCGTGAGGCGGGCTGCTGTGAAATTCAGGCATCCCTCCACAGCTTGTCTCATTGATTCATGTGGGCCTAAATGTCAGCACCAGCAGGGCAGAGGACCCTGGTAAAGCCCCTGAGAGTGCAGGGTGATGGGGGCTAAAGGCAGTGAGCCTCATCTCGAAATAGCCTGCTTGACTCTGACGCTGTCAGAGCACAAGCCATCATTGATTTAGGGGTGTAAAAGAATATTATGTTCACAGATAAAGGTAGTGTAGAAATTTAACAATTTTTTCTGATAGATACTGTCCTTAAAATAAAGGGTTACAATTCAAGCATTTATTGAAATCATATACCATTATCCCTTCTCTAAATCCTGACACTCATGCTTCTGTCCACACTGTAAAACTTCTGGATTCCTACTGATCCTCCGATATTTCTTTCGTATTCTGTTTTCATATTACATGCAGCGTGACTTAATGGGGTGCTACATACATACCATGTCATCTGCTAGCCATGCTTAGAATTATTGACCCGTCAGCTATTGATTTGATGTCTTTGTTCATGCATTCATGGGTAAGTTCAGTACTTTGATCATTTGGTGCGTTATGCTAAAGCTACATCAAACACAGAGGAGGCATCGATAGCTCTTCCTCGTTGCATGAATGATAATGAAATCAGCATGATTGCATGGACGCTGGTGAGTGATCGTAGTCCAGCTTTTAGGGGTTCAGGGAGATGCTGAATCTATTTTTAACATGTCTTGATCATACCGGTTTCCTCTGTCAAGACATGCAGGAAAAATGAGATAGAAACGTTAGTTACCTATAGTTGTTAGGACTTTAGAGAAAACTTGGTCAGAACTATTTTTTTTGACGTGCTGTCTGACCACTTCAAGAGTTTAAACCACAGGCCCTCTGCTTACTTTGGCCCAGCTGACAAATCACAGTGTGGAATAGGTATGGATGTCACACACAGACCCTCCTAATCCAATGTCAGAAAACTTTGGAAAACCAGATGAATTTTGACTGAGCACTCTATTTATTGATAATCTTCAATTATAAGTAGTGCAGAAGTAATGGCTGCTGAAATTCGCCTGCACGGTCAACAGTTCACTGTCTGAAATCTTTGGAAACCAAACAACAGTGAGAGAACTTGTCTAACATTGATCCCAAACAGGTACCCCTTACAAATACTCAGGCCCACAGGTGCTACCTATGAATATCTAATGTACGTAAAGAATTTCATGTCACCTTAAACAAGACAAAGAGTCTATTCACACAACTGGCTCTTTGAGGCTGTACTTAAGGCACAGCAGTGCTTTGAACTAAATACTTATGTTAGCATACTAACCATGACAATGCTAAGTAAGTATAATGTTAACCCTGTTCACAACCTCAGTGGTTCTGAAATGAAGCCAATGCATAAATGCCAAAAACTGCAGTTACTCAAATGGCCACTTGAGTCAGTCTCCATAAGTCCCCATGTTCAAATGTCCAACTTCACAGCAGAAATAAACATGTTTACAGCCTGGTACAAAAAACAGTTTCTCTTTAGCTAATTTCCCCGTTCATGACAACTGTACTGAGGATGAATTTCTAAATACGTTAAATTATTTAAAGTTATGCATATTTAGTGTATATCAAGTGTGGCTGCTTTGATTGACAGATGTTGTGCTGTTTTTTTTTTTATCTGTGGTAGCAAACAATTCATCCAGTGGTTGTTGAAGCATTTCACTGAAAATCACAAATTTGAACCTCATGGTGGCGCTAGAGAAAAAGTCAAGAGATTATCAAAGCCAATGTGCCAATCCATTATGATAACTCTGGGATACTTTAAAATATTAATTTTGACCTACTGGTGCTATTAGGTCAAAAATCAAGGCATTACCAAAGTCATCAAGATTCATCATCTGGATATCTGTAGGTAGATGTTCTTAAGATAAAAACGTTGCAAAATGTAAAGCCGTCAACAAATTCAGTAGGACTCATCCTCTTGAGACCACAACTGTCATAATTACATTTTTTGGAAATCCATCCAATAGTTGAGATATTTAAGTCTGAACCAAAGTGAAGGACTGAGTGACAGTGCTAGTGCAGTTTTTAGTTAACTAATCCAGGTCATGACTGACTAATTATGTGAGTTTATATACTGTGGAGTTTACAAAAAAAAAAAAACTTGTATTCATTCAGTCATACCTTGGAGACAAGGCTACAACTATATTTGTGTTTTGAAACACACACACACACACACACACACACACACACACACACACACACACACACACACACACACACTCACATCATTTTTTAACCTACTGGGTCTATATGGAGTAACCGTCCCACTCAGTATATTAGAATAACGACACAGCAAACCCACTTCTGGTAAAGGGGGATAAGGACAGAGTCAGTTAAAGTCATCATAGAGTGGTTAACGCAAAAGTGAATGACCTGAGCAAATATGCGTGAGTCCAAATGCAAATTATACAAAGCCATGCAAATTGAAGGGACAACCTTCAATGAAAATGTGCAGCCACTGTATGCACTCAGATAAAAAGGCCAAGAATGTTATCCCATGATTTTTTTTTTTGTTTTTTTGTTGTGGGTTGGAAGTGTGTGACTCACTAACTCAGATTTACAGGTAGCAGCTAGTTTATTTTGGACACTACTGTGTGTTTTCCTGTGGTGCTCCAGAGGGATTATGTAATTTTACTATAAGGCCAGGAAACAGTTTCTGAAATACACTGATTATACTCTCCCTGCCCTGTTTACCGCCACACCTATTGAGGCCTAAGGAGAAACTGTGGTGGATGTGAAATGTGCGAAAACCACAAACGTCCCTGTTTAGAGCCCATGTTTTTAGTTTGTCTGTTCTGGGCTACTGTACAAACATGATGGCCTCTGTTGAAGATGACCCACCATGTCTGTAGATATAAAAGTATCATTCTAAGGTAACAAAAAACAAAAAAAATATTATACTCAGGTGATTGTACACTGATGAAAACACAGTTATGCAGATGATATTCCACTTTCTGAGCGCCCCTAAATCTTACACACTGGATCTTTAACTTTTCTAAAATGGAGGGCTCCCGAAAGCAAGTCTTTCTAATGTTTCACTCTGTGAGGGTGGTGTGGAGAGTGGGGGTTGGGGGCTGTCATTTACATACACATTTAGAAGCCACTTCATGTTCTTTTTTTCCTGGGACTTCTTGTTTTAGCTAAAAACACAATTTCCCTGCGGAGATTAATAAAGTATTTCTGATTCTGATTCTGAAAACACTAAACAAGTGAACACAGACATCATAAATACCGTCTATCTAAACATTTGATTGTTCCTCATATGATCATAACAGGAAATAAAAAACCCTCTAAGGTCACTTCTTCTTTATTTATTTTAGGCTATGTATTATCTGCTTAGGACTATTATGATAACAGAGGATTTAAAATAGTACCAGCATAGGGGAAGTATAAACTTACCTGTTACCACCCATGTCTCCTTTAAATGCCACAGACACACACAAAGCCTCAGTGCTATAACATTACATGAGTTATTTTGGGTAATATCACTGCAAACACTCTCTGCTGAAAATGCAACAAACACACTATGAATCCACGAAAAGGGGACGGTAACGCGTTATTTCGCAGTGTTTTGTGTCCGGGGTCGTGTCACTGGCATTTTAAAGTTGCCGCTGATGGTGAAGGATGTGATAGGCTGAGAGGCTGAAACTGGGGAAGAAAGAAGCTGCTCTCAGTCAGTACAGCCGTGCCGCTGGAGAGCTCTCTCGTCGACCGTAGGCTCCAGCTAGAAAAAGACGTGACACCTAACGTTTTTCTTTTTTTAATTTTTATTTATTAATATCTCGTCGTATCGTCACCTCAGAACAAGATGTAACTTGTTGACATCACCTCAAGTATATTCATGTATTTGAAAAGAGCCGGGAGCGAGTGCGCAGAGACTAGAAGCCGAGCTGTTTTGGCGAATGGAACTTATTGTTGTGCATTTGTTTTGACTATGTTATCCCCGAGTGAGTTTGGCTTCAGCCCGTCTCTGTCCGTCGTCGACCCTTGATTTTTTTTGTGGGGGGGGGGATTTATATCCGAATAGTTTGAGGGGGAAACACCGAAGGAGGATTCTGCAAAGCCAGCGAGCTTTGCCTACAGAGCCGGGGATTTAAATCGTCATTCGGTGGTGCTCCGGGAGAGGCGAGAGTCAAAGAAAGAAATTCATGTGGCCATTCTCTCTATAGCCAAACATTTTTTTGGGGGGATTGCATAATGAGCAAGGAAAGACCTAAGAGGAATATCATTCAGAAGAAATATGTAAGTAAACCCACGTTCTCTCTTTTTTTTATGCCTCATTTGCTCACAAATGCGATCGCTCTATTCAAGTTTGCCTCGATGAAAATGCATAAACTTTCATCACGGGCTGTGAAGGTTACCATCAGCCTGTCTGTGCACTATTTGGGTCAAATATCCTTTTTAAAAGGTAACGGCTGTAAGTTACCTCAACGTGTTAACAATTACATGCTTTGTATTTAAAGAGACAGCGGTGTTTATTCAGTGTCTGTGTTGCAGCGTTTCTTAGACATCAGACATGTTTTAGGCTATTTGAACATCGGGTGCTTTGGGGAGGGAGGGAGGGGGTGACTGCTTCGCTCGTTTTGCCCCGTTTTAACGCGTGATGGGGGGGATGCACGGTGTGTCTCTGCTGCGTGATAAACTGTGAAAGGTTTCATATTAAAAAGGACTTGGCAAAGTGTTTCCAGAAAAGGCTTTTGTTCGGCTTTCACCCCCCCTCCCCGTTCCTTCCTATTCAGAGCCGCGAAGACGAGCCTGTCGGCCATGGCTCAGCTATTTCGGCTTCCATTTCGTCCCATGCCGAGCATTTTTTATCTCCGCTCGGAGCCTGTGAACATAAACACATTCTGGTGCTCGGGCTTAACGTTTTAGACTTTGTGTTGACGCTAGCCCGGTGTCTGTTTTTTCCGCTGTGGGCTCTGGCAAACCGACATGTTTCGCGGACTGTTGTGGCTCTTTAATTTCCTCCATAAAGAGTGAGGGAGAGCAGCAGGGAAAGGGGGTCATGCAATTCAGCATATTCCTTCAATTTCCAGCACTGGAAACAATGTGGGGGCACTCTTGTGCTCGCTTGTCTTCGTTATTAGCCCTCCCGTTAGCGAGCAGTCCGTCAGGGTCTCGGTGGTTTCGCAGGTCTCCGTGTGACCTCTGTGAACGAGCAGATATTGCAGCAGCCCGCTGAGGGATAACTCCATTTTTTTTTTTTTTTTTTTTTTTTTTTTTTTTGCAATACTACCGGGGGATTAGCTTCCAAGCGTTTGAGTCCTCGTCCTCCGGCTACCGAATTCACATTAAAGTGCACATTACGTGGTCGGTGCGGTTGAGCACAGTGTTTGTGAATGAGCCAATCTTTTTTAAAGAGGCTGTGTTCAGTCGCATTGCAGAGGCTCATGTATGAAGCGATACCAAGAAGCAACCATTTTCTTTCTGCAAGTAACACTGCTGGATTTCTGTGTGTGTGTGTGTGTGTGTGTGGTGGGGGGGAAAGAAGGGGGCTAGTTGAGCCTGAGCTCGGCTTAAATTGTAGTCCTAGGTCTAGGCTTAGGTCTGGTGAACGCCTATTTGTCCTCCCCTCATGAATGAAACAAAGACTTTTAATCTTGCAAAGTGTGAATGGCTCAGCATATCAGTCGACTAAGTTACCGTGTATCGTTTTTCATGCACACTGCTCTCTGCCCGGGCCTGCGTGCGTGTGCGTGCGTGCGTGTGCGTGCATTAAAGTTTCCCTGCACTTGTTTTGATGTATTTTTAGATTGTTGCTGTGAATTATCGTCACGCGCTTAATGGGACACATTGTTGCGTTTAATTGCACGAGGGCATATCATATCTGTTAATGCTCTGAAGCTGGAGTCAGCAGAGCCGACCCCCCACCTCCACCTCCAACCCCCCATCCCCAGTCCACAACACGTGGAGTGTCTTTTAAAAAAAAGAAGCTGTGTAACTCCTGCAGACAGTCTGATAACTCAACACACTGCAAACGGCACAATCTGTCACATGTATTTAGTGCTTGAAAGGAAATGTGGCAGGAAAAAAAAAGAAGAAGGCCTAAGTGAAGCAACAGGTTTGCAGGGAGCAAGTGAACAATTAGATTAAATATGAAGAGGTTTGTTTGCGTGCAGCTTTATTCGGCAGCGTCTCTCAAATCTGGAGAATTAAACTCATTTCATACGCAGTCAATTAAAGCACACTCTGACTATTCCTGCTAATAATAAGCTGGATATCCTCGTGGTTTCCGTCTCATAACTGGTAAAAATGTGGAGGAAAAAAATAGATATGAGCAAGACAAATTAATTTCTGAAAATGAAGCTTTAAATTGGCCACTTTTTAGGGTGGTTTCTCCGCTCCTGTCTGTTACATACTGCTGTCTCATTGAAGATAAAAAAAATATTAAAAAAAATCCCCTCTCTTAAAATGATGTCATTCTAACACGCCTGTATGACTTCTTATGGTGGCACACGTATCTCACACAGCATCACGGGCAGGAAGACTACGTGCTGAAACACTGCAGGCATCAACATTTCTTCGCTGGAAGACAGACAGCTGTTTAAAATGATCTTACGTGGTGCATTGCAGTCCACGGTGTTCTTTATGTTATAGTCAGAGACAAGTGGGCTGAATATTGCAAAGAAAACAAAGTTCTGGGTTCTGTGAAGTCGTCGTAAGCCTCCTGCTGAATTGAGGAAACAGGATGTGCCATAGAATTGATGACTAGCTGAAACAAAAGTCCCCACTTAAAATTGAACCAGACTGTGATGGGCACCAGTGTCACACTCTCTAAATTTAGACAGGCTTTATTTAAAATCAGTCTATTCATAGCTTACTATTCATACGAACATCAGGGATGGGGAAATGGTTTGTCTGTGTGCCCGAATGCAGGATGCATGTTTCTGTCCTGTCTGTGTGTGCATGTGTGTCACATCTGTCATGTGTTTTCAGCAGCTGCAGTTAATGCGTAAAGTCTGGCTCGGACCAAATAAGGCTCACATACGTGCATTACTACAACAACCTGGAGGACTCCAGATCCCCAAGAACCCCCCCTTACACACACACACACACACACACACCCTCCACCTCCGGGCTTTGAGACAGGACTCTTGGCCCCTACTGATCCACCCCTCCCCCCATTCCAACCCCCCTTAATTAGCGTAAGACAATTATACATGCTTGGCTTAACCATTTCCCCTGAAACACAAGTGTGAGTTGTTGCCCCCTCCCATCCCCACCTCCTGCACCCAACAAACATCCACTATCTGCGACCGATATTAAAATTCATCAGTCATAAAATGATTGAAAAAAAGGGGGATGAGTCCTTAATAAAAGCAAATAAGGCAATTACCATTCACTGCTTGGATTGATAGCCGTCAACTGAATCCAAAAAGGAAAGCCAGATTGCCCCGTCAGTTCTTTTTTTCTTTTTTCCAAAGATGCTTCGTCACTAATGTCATGTTGAGTGACACGGCAAGAGCGAGCGAGCACGCCGTCTCTCTGCTCTCATTAAAATGTGTAAAAAATGTGTTGTTCTATGTTTATTTTTCTTCATTTCTTGGTGCCTTCCAAGCCAGCGGTTGAGGGGTAGGTGCTGTGCATTGACTGAGGTAGCAAGTGCTAATGTGCGGCAGTGTTGTTCTGTCTAACGAAACATGACACATACTGTGTGTGTGTGTGTGTGTGTGTGTGTGTGTGCGCATGTGTTTGTGAATGTGTGTAAGCTAGAATAGCAGGAGAGTGCGGCAGAGCGCAGCTCAGTGCAGCCAGGGCCATTTTGTGCAGAGTCTGCTCTTCCTGTAGGCCCCAGCTGGGGCTAGGCCTCCGATTCAAAGGTTCTGTGTGTGTGTGTGTTAGTGCGTGTTTGTGTGCACGCATGGTGTGTGTGTGGGACAAGCACAGCTGCTGCAGGGGCCTTTACAAATGTAAAGAGGCTGTCAGTGTTTGTTTCATCAGGCGCACAACTGATGAGGGCCAAGTTGAAAATCCATTGCACTGTGAGTGTGTGCGTTGAGCGTGCACAAAAAGAGGAAACAAAAATAGAGAGCGGGGGCAGAATGGGGGAGTGCAAAGGCACAGACTCTCCCCCTCCTCTCCTCCTTTTCCTCTCTTTATCTCCCTGTCTCTCTGTCTCTGTCTCGCTCTCTCGTTCTTGGGCTGTCCAAATGAAATGTGGGCCTCATGTAGGACCATGAAGAGAGGGTCACAGGGTTGTTTTTTCACCGTGCCTGAGCCTCAATGCGCTTCATTTAACCTTATGTTTCAATGCAAATTATTCTTTCATAAGCTCCCTTCTCCTCACGTGTGCAACATGGCAGGGTTCACTTTGCAACCTCCCCGTCACTATGGCTACCGGGGCAAACCAAAGTGTACTGTGGCAAAAGCTATGTTTTACTGCCTGTTTATTTGACCACGTTCACTATGGTTACGTTCCACGTGGCACCTGTGAAAGGCACTATGGTAAGAGATAAAAGTGCTTTCCATATGTGCTGCTGCATTCTCAGTGACACCTCAGACAAGTTTTTCTGTGAATGTATACCCATGCAGAAGTTTGACTCCAGCGTGATGTTCAAACTTCAAGGCAACAGAGAATCATTCTTTTTCATTTTAAACTAACACCAGCTTTATTATTTTTCATTCACTGAAGGGGAAAAATCAAAGCGGGGCTACTTTGATTAGGTTGCCAAACTGTATCAGCGTGGCATAAAAGTAACTGCCAAGAATATAAGAAGTCTTCTTGAAGATGCCAGCAATTTACACACAATGGAAAATAACTGAAACAAAGTGTGTGTGTGTGTGTGTGTGTGTGTGTGTGTGTGTTTCACAGAGAAAACATAGAGCACACCATATACTTCATACCATTTCTAAGAAAGAGGAAAACGCATAACGGGATGTGTTTTTACAGCCTTCTTTCTCCGTGTCAGAGTAACAATTAAAGTTTCTGCTGCACTGAAATTTGTCAGGTAATTGAACATTGCCTCACTCTACTTGTCCTCTCCTCAACAGTTTTTTTTTTTTTTTTTTTTTATGTGTTGAAGCAAGGAGGAAACAAGTCCTTCCCATGCTGCAGGCACAGCCTCAGCGTCCCTTCGGCCTCATCTCTCCTCTCGCAGGGCCTGCAGCCTTGACAAACACTGCCAGAATTTTTTTTTTCCTGGGAGTGAAGCTGGCGAGCCCGGCCTCTTTTTAATTCAGCCTTATTTATTTATGTATTTATTAAGTTTGCACTGAAATGAGGAGAAGGGAGCCCTTTTTTCCCCTTAAATAAAGTCAGCTTTGCCAACAGAGAGTTTACTGCATCATTACAGGCGCTCTGTGAGCTGCCGGCTTCAATTTGGACCGGCGATGGATGTTCAGCGGCCAAATGCATCACCACTCAGCTCTTTTCTCCGGCATAAACACAGACTCCCTCCCTGTTTACCCTTTACTGTCTCTGTCTCCCTCCCTCCTCTTCTTTTGCGTCGGTTTCCTACAGCATTATGTCACACGCACGCCACAAACTCCGGTTATGCAATATGACCTTTTTCTCTTATCAGCTGTTGACATTGACCACAATCTCTGACTCTTTGCTGGCACCAGCACACACTCGCTCTCTCTCTCACACTCACACTCTCTCTCACACACACACACACACACACACACACACACACACACACACACACACACACACACACACACAGGCAAAGGTCTTTAGGTGTGCACCTGCAGTCACTACGTGAGATAAACCAGTTTTAAGGACAGCCTCGTAATGTATCTTGTGGCTATCAGCAGCGTAGCATGTTTAAGAGTAATGACATAAAACTGGGCGTGACCGCCTTTGTTATATGGTGTGTGTGTGTTTCTGTCACGAGCAATGTGTGCACAGGCCAGTGTAGGTGTGTTTTACAGCATATGCTCCAATAGTTGGACACAGTGCAGTTGTGGACGGCCAATGCAAGCGAGGGCGTGTGTGTGTTTTTGTGTGTGTGCACGTGCGTGTGTGTCACGTACACCACGTGCGTTCCCTCCGTGCGCGTCTTCATTCTGCCGAGTGATTTATATCCTCCTGCTCCTGTGGGTTTGGATGGAGATGGGGGGGAGTGAGACAGCTGGTCAGGCCCTGAGAGGCTGTGTGTGTGTGTGTGTGTGTGTGTGTGTGTGTGTGTGTGTGTGTGTGTGTGTGTGTGTGTGTGTGTGTGTGTGTGTGTGTGTACACACGCATGCTCACTCATGCATGGGTGTGTGTGTGTGTGTGTGTGTGTGTGAATGAGTGAGTGGTTGCCACAGCTTATCCGTTCAGGATCCCTATGAAGCTGAATCAACACTTTAGCTTTGTCTTTGGTTTGGCCTTGCAGGCTTTATGGGGGCCCACGAAGGACATTTAGCAATAGTAGAATGAAAAGAAAACAATTGAGTTTTTCTTTTTTTAATTCACCATATCTTCCTGTAAGCATTGACACATATGTATTTTTAGAAAAAAACCCACAAAAACTCACAAATCTTGAGTTACCTTTTGTTTCCAGCTCACATTACAGCCTGGTCTTTAAGCTGTGAGCTGGAACAGGAGGCATTAGGTTGTTTTTCATCCGTTTTTGAATTGTAGCTTAGTCTGGCATTAGCTTTAATGACCATTATGTACATCTCTCAGACAACCTCTTGACCGATCTCTGCTCACCCTCTCCCAGCTCTTCATCTCGGCTACATCAGTTTAATAAACACTCCTTACATTTTCATCCCGTGGTCAATCCCATCTGATCCCCTATTGTGACACCGTCGTCTTTACACATCCAGTGAATTAAGCCTCGGGGGATGAAGCAACAGAGCAGAGGCTCAGTCAGTATCGATCCTCCATTACTCCCTTCTCTTTCTGCCCGGAACACCACAGTTTCACTGTCAAACATATGCCAGTAAGACTCTTGCAGGCAGCATCATAAAACGTCTCGACTGTGATGCTAAGATGAAGAAATCCTGAACCTTCTCAAGAAGATGCTTTTATGCTGATTTATCATTTTCTCTGAAGATAGTTGGTTTTATGGCGTCATCATATTTCAGTCCGGGAATACTTTACCATTCAGTGTACATTCATAGCAGTTCTTCTTATGCGTTGCGGTCTCACAAGCCTTCTACCAAGTGCAGCATCTATGAATCATTTTCTTTATGATGGAGCAGTTTGTTTCTTCCTGCCAACAAGCCACCGGCCACTCTATTCAGGTCTTCTTTGGAAGGGCGCTGCCTTGGCAAATGGGCCAATGAATCTCTCTCTCATTTAATCTCTCATGAGGGTATTTTCCTGTGATAACTTATATGTATATATATTTGACTATCATTATCTCTTTTTTTTCATGACAGTCATTTGTGGCCCTCCAACATGCGTGGCTAGTTCTCCCTTCTGTTAAAGTGCTCTTGAATGCAACCCTTTTCACCGAGCGTTTGGCCCCTTGCGAGGGAGGCCTTAATTCAGGGTGGCAGCCCCCCCCACCCCCAACCAGGGAGTAATGAGCCAGTGGAGCAAAGTGGCTGGGTGACCACTGTTGCTGCCTAATCTCTACTTTTCAGCCCTCACTGAATGGTTTAAAAAAAAAAAAAAAAAAAAAGTAGATGTAGGAAAGCTAGTGTGGTGCCAAGACGTTTTATACAAAGCTTATTGATTCAAGGCATAATGTTTTGTATATCTTGTGGGTTTTGACTGATATTTAAGGAAAATGACTGGTTATAGAAAATGTGTTAACTGCATCTGGCCCTCACTTGTCCCAATTCTGCCCGCAAATCTGTATTTGGAAGATGGACAAGGGCGTGTTTTTTTATGCTGAAGCATGGCAGGTGGAGGGGTATCCGTGATGCTGCTGAGTTGTCGGATGTGCCGGTTCCTGTGTCAGCTCTTGTGTGAGAAAACGGGAGGAATGAGGTGGAGGAGGTGGTGGTGGTGGTGGTGGGAGGATGAGGGCTGTAAGAGGCAGAATAAATGGTTTATTTGATTCGCAGGTCAATATATATACACATTCTGTTTGCGTCTATCCTACAACCTCATCCTCCAACCGCCATGAGAAACGCATTACTCCCCCCCCCCCCCCCCCCCCCCCGCCCCACCCCACCCCCCACATCTTGATCTTGTAACAGAATACTGAGTGGATTTTTTTTTTCCTGCTCCACTCTATCTCTCACCTCCTCCCTCTCAACTCATTCGCTCTATTACTCAGCGCAGCTACAAAGGGGGAAAAGAGGCATCGGGAGCTTTCGTGGGATAGCGCTGGATGGAGGACGGAAGAAACGGGTATTTTCCTCCTCGCTTGGCTGTGAAATTGCCTCGCAGTTGCAGAGGAGGAGCCACCGCGCGATCCGCAGGATCTGTTCCCTTGTTTCTGCGCTCAGTCTTAATTTTACTGAGTGTGTGTGGTTTGCATGTGATAATCTTTTGCTTGAAAGATCAGACTGCTTAGTGACATGATTAGGTTGTTGGTGTTTTTTTTTGTCGCTCTCTCCTCTCGGTCTCCCACTCAGTCAACGACTCGCATTCCTCCATCCGTGTTGTTTTGATTTGCTCTGCCAAAGGAAACTTTGGAATCCTCTCCAGTTTGATCTTACACAGCTGTGTGAATTAACCCCCTCCAAACATCACCCTGCCAGACATGCACACACACCCTAACATACTAACATGAATGCACACGCATAATCTGGCCCTCTGGGGTTGTCATTTCGTACTTGGTAAATCTTGTCCCAGCTGTAATGCCTTTGCAAAAATTTGATTTTTTACATTTTCAGTGTTTGTCTTTTTTTTTTTTTTTTTTTTTTGCTGTTATTGAAAATTTTTGTTTATAGTGCATTATATTTCCTGTAATATTAAATGTTTATTCATTGTAATCTTGTTATGCGAAGCACTTTGGGGCTGTCACTGGGGTTGCCCTTATTCTTATTCCCATAAATGAAAAGCAGTATGAAAAACAGTATGAGCTGACAACAGTCAGTACAGGAATATTGATTTTTCTTTTCTCTTTTTTTTGTGTATTGATTTTTTTTCTCTCTCTTTTTGAGCAATAGGTGCTTTTTTTTTTTTTAAGTTTTTACACAGGGAAAAGCAGAGGGTGGGTCAAAGGTATTGTTCTCCCTGTTTTTAACCTCTGCTCAATAGATGAGGGCTTTTATAATTCTCCTGGCTGTGTGATTTCCTCCAGGCCTCACAGCAGGGCGCTAGAGTGCATGGTACACTGAGGGAAGGGCGCCAGAGTCTGGGCTGAATGTCTGGCTGGCCTCCCCTGGCCCTGGATCAAACATCACAAGGCCTGAGGGGTGGGGGAGAGGGGGAGACAGGGCCAGCCCTGGAAATCACAACCTGTGATCGTCAAGGAGAAGAAATCCAAGAGGATAGAAATAATCAAATTAGGCACAAAGTGGAATGTCCACAGTGACGGCAGTAAAGGCGAGGCCCGTGTTCTGATCTCTGTCAAAATAACTCGGTGCAGAGTGCAGCTCCTGAAAAAGCACATCACAAAGGCTGACGTAAGCCATCGACTGTTTTTAGATTGAATTGTTTGAGAACGTGGATAGGAAATGAGATAACCACTGGTTGAATCCAAGCCTTACGCTCACTTTCACACATCTGAAATGAGTAATGCAGGTGGTGGTTAGCACTTTTAAAGGTCCAGTGTTTAGAATTTATTATGACTGCAACCAACTGAATACCCCTTGTATCACCCTGGCCTTCTAAGCGTGTAGGAAAACCTTTAGTGGCTGCGAAACATGTGAAACCGGTATTTGGTTTCTCTGTTCTGGGCCACTGAATCTCAGTCAAATATAACTTATTAAGACACTTATGAATACTATATTCCATTCCATAGATACTCCTAAATCTTATTAAATCTTACAGGCCTTAAGGAAGATATAAACAAACCCTGGGTAAAGATATTTTGAAAGCCAACTAGTGGAAGTTACCATGACAGTATAACCCCCTAACCGCTTTACTGTCTTCTCTAAGCCTCTGTTGTGTATGTGTGTGGGATGGACATGTATGACTGAAGGGGGGCTTTATACCACCCACCCTTAGGTTTCTATAGAAACAGACATACTGACAAGGTTTCTGAGCAAGTCAAACATCTCTTCCTCTTTGTCTCGCTCATGAGGGTGTGGAACTAGATGAAGAGTAAAGTTAGATGGTTGTTGGAGCATCTGGTTCCTGGCTGCATTGTGGGGAAGTCACTAGATCCTGCAGATGCCTTGCAATCATGTGAGTCAGAGAAATCAAGTGTGCAGCCGTGAAACTGAGAAAATATAGCCGAGAAGGGAAATTTTAGGTTCAAAGGTTGGTATGCTGTAAAACTAATACAAATTTCTTCCAAGGAATGAAGTGTTGATAAGAGAGAGAGAGAGAGATGAGAAAACAGATCATTATTTTCTAGTGTATTCAGAGAAAATGCTCAAATTTAGTCGTCTGCTTGTATCACCCAGCTGTCGTGAAGTAACTTTTTTTAGTCATGAGAAACTTGTAAGCTTTCACAATTTCCTGACAGCTCCTGACATCAGTTATTTTACCATTATCGACAATCATTTTCAGTTTGACAAAAACACCCCCACCGCTCAGTTGCTAAAAATCAAGAGTGGAATTTCATATTACTCATATCACTGGGTCATATATGACAGTTGTTTGTAATTCTGTGTTTGATTCCTGTTGTGTTCCAGAGGTGACGCATGAATTAATGATGTGTTTTTACTCATCCGCAGAAGAAAAGCACTAAATCTGAAAACACATTAGTGATAAAAGAAGTCAGCGGTAGCGGGTATAGATCTACTTAAGTGTTCCATCATTATAATTGATTGATCAACAATGTGTTTCTAATGTTTTGTAATGCAGTAGCTGTAACTACAAGAGCAGCTGTGACTTGCGTCTTAATGTGGTTTTGACTCAGACCGCCTTGTGCATGTTAGTCTGCACGAAACAACTTAATACTAAATGACAAATGGTCAGACGACAGTTCTTACTCAGTGGTACATAGCTGTTTGCTTTTAATCTACTAATGTTTCATCATCCAAACAGAAGTGCTGTTGAGGTTTTCTGACTTTAAACCTTCAGTGCTTGAAGCTTTCGTCAGGGTGGCAGCAGAAATCTTGGAGACGTCCCTCGCAAACTGACCCTGTGATTTGACCCTTTTTAAGTACATGAGCTACACTACTAAACCCACAACGTAAATGCCCTTATTGAAGCAAACCATGTGTGTTAAGACAATAGAGGACTTCAGATCCGTTCATAATCTTTATGACAGGTTGGAGAAATGTAGTCATGAATTATATGGCAAGTCTTTCCAAGAAAACCGGTTAACAGAAAGCGTTAACTACAACCCAGGTGGGCTGCATGTGCGATGATGGACTACAGCTCTGACTGTGAGGTTTACTGTATCGCACGATAAATCATTAATAAATGATTTAGAACGACTTGGAAAGTGGAAAGCGCGAGAGACTCGACGTCCAACTCGATCTGTTTGCTTTGTTATACTGACAACATCGTTACTGGATTTCTTTTGAAAGACTGAGTCAGACAGAATATATCCGGTAATGTTTTCTAATTTGTAGATTAGTCAACCAGCTCGCCAGGTTATTTTGTAACAAACCCACGCCTTGAATTTAAGTGCCAGCAGAACACCTCTCCCGTCTGTGACGTACATTATCCATACCTGATCGACCACATGTACGAGGCTGATGTTTGTTGAGCCCCTTCTTTCTTCTGTTTGGACATTAATTCATCACTTTTTCTTCCCATCCAGCCTCCCTTTGAGGTCAATTATCAGTGATGGAGGCCACAATACGTGTGTGGGCGCCCCTCTCTCTCTTTTCTGTGAGCTGCTAGCTACCCTGACGCCATCTAATCGCCCCTCATGCATCACCTTCATTCCTCATCCCCACTGTACCAACGCCATTATTCACCTCACGCTCACACCGTACCGTCACCTTTGCACATATTTCTTTTACACCTTCTCACTATTCTTATACTCCACTTTTTCTCTCTCTCTCTCTCTCTCTCTCTCTCTCTCTCTCTCTCCCTCTCCTGTATTGTTCCCCCTTTCTCTGGGCCCCCTCAGGCCTCTGAGACTTTGCCTTTGTGTGTGCGATAGTGGAGCAAGAGTAGGGGGGTGGTGAGGTATGAGGGTTTTGTCCCAAGCTGTGAGGTGAAAATCATTTCTTAATTGCCTCTTGTCTTTTTGTGCCAGCGGTTGTGCCAGGGAATGGACTCCTGGGCCTGCACTACAACTCCCTAAGCAGAGGAACTCCCTCGCCTAAGCCCTGGCTTTGTTTCATAACGTTCTCTGGCTACAGTGTAATCTGCAGTCATACAGCAACACACACACACACACACACACACACACACACACACACACAGGCTTTAAAAGGGCTTAAGATGTTGGACACAGCAGAATACAGAGAAAATAGGCTTTGGATGTAACACTATGAGGTCTAGGTGAGTTGTAAATGAGCAGTTGTACTGCATTGTAAATTGAGTGTGCTTCAGTGTGGAGCGCAGTCAGTGTTGTTTGGCAATTGAAATATCTTCACACAGTAATTTTCTGGGATCATGACTAACATTTGTGAACAGTTTGAGCTCCCGCTGATTTTATTTTGTGCTTTTTAATCTCATTATTTGACATTGTATGTATGTGTGGTACAACAGCAGCCTGCCTCTCACCAGTCCCGTGTGCAGGACTGTAAATCTGATTTGAATCAAATTATGTTTGTAATTTTGGTCTCTAAACATGATGTGGTAGTGTAACACTAGATCCAAATGTAAATATAGAGCTGAGAATATGATGTGTGAACATGCACTCAGCATGTTTAACTATTTCTCTAGATCTTCATGTCACAGATTCATTTTTGGTCATTGTGGTTGAGAAACTTAAGTCAGGAACTCTCCTAAATGTCATTTAACCATTAAAGTTCAGTAGATACTGACTCATTTAGTGGGCTGAATCCACGTTTGTGTTACTGGTCTGAAAGGAGGCACTGGTGAGACCATGGTCAGGCCCTGTTCCTGCCTTTCCTGTCAACTGTCAGCGGAGGGCTGTGGTGGCTTCCATTAACCACCTCCCTAACTGGTAATCTTATCTTCCTGACAATCTGCATTAGGCTCAGCCTGCTGCCGGTTAACCCTTTAAAGGTCACAGCACAGGCATAGTTTTTCTTTCGTCCCCAGTGGTGCAACGCTGTATGTCGAGAGGAAGTGTTGTCGTTTGGGGTTTAAACTCTGGCTCGCTGAAAAAGGCGCAAATAGGGTTTGATTGACGCGGGGCCCGCGTTCTGCACAGGATCAGTCGGTCGTAGCTACTTTGACGTAGAGGGGAGCTTATCTCCGCTTTGCCTCCTCCCTCTGTCAACTCATAAAGAGGATGTATGAATTTCGAGCTGCTTGCTAGTCGCTCGCTCTGCAGCACAGTCAGAGACACGCATCCCCTGATGATCTCCATTAAAATCTGTCTCCCACTCTCCCTCCCTCAGTCTGTCTTGCTCCCACTCCCCTTTAATTTTACTGGGGCCGCAATATCCTACCTAGACTGTGATTGTTGTTTTCGGAGAGAGCCGGAGCGGTGTTGTTGTAACATAATCATTTAGTCTCCCTCCCGTGGTTCTGGCAAGCTGCAGGCTGAAATCTACCCACTGCTCATTTTTATGGGGAGTGAATTTGTTGTAGCTACTGCGACTGCTGCTGGCTTTACCTTTTTTTCCCCCCCCGCTGTATTTACCAGTGTCGATGGATATCTCCCCTGAAAAACATTTGAGAGATGACACATGTTATGTACACATTTAATATACCCCAGAGGTCACGCTTGTGAATTTGATTAGCGTGGCTGAAATATGATTGTTGTGATATCGAGTGACTTGGCCTATATTGAGTTTTTAATCTCTGTGTCGACTTCGCCTTACATGACGTTCCATTTCTCCTGATCAGTGCTGTTGGTACCGGAGCGAGAGAATTGTTTAGTGCATTGAATTAGTATAGTTGAACGTGACAAGTCAGGGGCTTGTTTATAAGGTTAACGCCGAAACCTCCTTGTGGTATCATTACTGGAAAAGATAAGAGGTTGTTGAGGTGATCACAGGAGTGTTTTTTACTCAGACTTGTAGGTCAGACTTGTTGACCCTGAATGAGTGTTTGCAAGATTCAGCAGAGAGGTTTAGCCTCATGCATATCATCTCAAGTGGAGCTAGTGTCCAAGGTGGTATCAAGGGAAATGAAGCTGCTTTGTGTACTCAGCATCCCTGACATCGTCTGTTGGTCGCACACACACACACACACACACACACACACACACACACACACACACACACACACACACACACACACACACACACACACCTCCTCGGCCTTTGCCTCGATTTCCCTTTTTGGCTTTGTCATGTTCCTGTGAAGCACAACCGTGCACGCTCACCACGTGTCATGAAACTTATTGCGCCGGACTGTCGATCATCCCTCCACGCAAAAACGTATAAAAACTCTCGCACGGCTCTAAATATTTGACTCACTTGTTATTGCATCTGTAGCACATGTTAAATCCCATTGATTACTCCCTTCACTTGTGTCACAGGCAGAGGCACCGTATGGGGGGGAAACCCCCGATCGATTTTAGAGGGCCCCAGAGCTGCACAGGGGCCCTGTAACATGACAGGGATTAGATATTTATTGTTTCAGGCCTGGAGTGAGCTGTTGACATGAGGCACAGAATTCCTAGCTGTGTCTGTGGTTGCAAGATCACAAGAATCTTATGTTCAAATCTCCTTTTCTCCAACCTCTGCTGCTGTAACAGATTTTAGGGTTTCCTACACAAATTTTAATGTTGGCCACTTTCCGTTTTTATTCCATCATTCCGTGTCTCTACTGAGAAATGTCTGGCTGTGTCTAAATTTGCAGACCTCCAAGCAGGCACAGTTTATTATTCTCTCCCTTGTTAGTGAATAGACTGCCATAAAAAATTATCTTTTTTTTCTTCCGCGCTGCTAGAACACCAAATGAATTTGTGCGAGAATTGGATAAGTCCCTTGTAAATGCGTCTAGTGCTCGACAGCGGGTTTGCATATGATTTCCATAAACGAGGGTGTTGATGTATGAATAACTTGTCAAATGGATTGATTTATGAAGGCGGCTGTCACTCACTGGTGGAGTTTATTCTGAGCGTGCCCAACCTCACCCATCAGAGTCTGGCTGATTGAATGACTCGCTGGCTGATAGCCAATGCAAGGTTATGGAGTTATATCTACATCCACTGCTTTCTTCTTTACCGTCATCTCACTGTAGCTCATTTCACACCCGAGTGGGGTGTTTATCGTTTTTGTCTAATAAGAGGAGGAGAAGTTGCTCTCACACAAGAACTTCAATTTTCTTAAGGGGAAAATGTTCTGCATGGCACCACAGTGAATGGATATCCATTGACAGGCTGCGATGCCTTTTCCCTTCCATTTCTCTTTGTCCCCTTTCTGTGCCTTCTCCCTCTCCTTTTGTATCTCTCTAGCTGGTAGGTGTTATCAATGCAGCTATTGTCAGGGCTGAAAGAGCAGGGGGGCTCATGAGACCCCCCTGACAATGGGCACATGCTTCCCCCCTCTGTGGGCTTCCTGCGTTGTGTGTGTGTGTGTGTGTGTGCAGTGGTTGGAGGTCTCTGATAAGGCTTTTGTGTGTCTGGGAAGCACCTCTCTTCCTTATGCATATTCACCTGTTTTAGCTGCAGGTGTTATGGCACAAATAGTTATGATCGACCAGCTATGAATGCACGACCGTGGCTAACTGCGACAAAAAAAAATGCACCGCAGCTGCATGATCATGTTACACTGCATTGATTTAACCAGAAACGTTGTATGTATCAAGTTCTATGTGGAAATCACCTGAAACCCCGTGTTTAACTGGCATCTGGTACAAACGGTTCACCCAAATGTGTCTTAATTTTAGAGCGTGAAACTCCATCCTGAAGTTGTAATCCGAGACAGCGCCCAAACCTGCGTCCATCCAGGACTTGCTGAACAAAAATTAAGTGCGAGTACAGTCCTGTGGGGTTCTTTGGCGGTGATGGATCTGAATTGCAGATGACTTTTCGTGCAGGGTTGTTTTTTTTTTTTTTTGTGTGTAGTATGCTGGAGACTTGCGTATTCACAGGCTGTAATCCAAACGTTGCTTATCTTGACTGAGTGGCAGTTGACTTGAGGCCGAACTATATCAATCTTTCAGGTGTTCGTAATAATAATAACCTGCAAAAAACAACAACAAGTGGCTCAGACAGAGGCCAGGACTTTGATTGTTGGTGCTTGAAGCACTTTGTGCTTAAGAAGAAGAAGAATGGCTTTAAGTACAGCAGCAGAGAAAGCATGTCAAGGTCGTTTTTGGTTGAAAGCAGTATGAATGAAGCTGTCCGCCGCTGCGACCAAAAAAGATTTCTCGCTGTCACGAGACATTCACAGGATGGAATTCAAGATGTGATGTTACAAAACTGCAAAAATGACATTGTTCATAGTTGGCATCTGAAAGTTTAAAGGCCCCTGGGTGATAACACACAGACCCACGCACACACACTTTCCAGACATCTTTCTTCTCTCTCTCTCTTTTTTTTTTTTTTGTTATTCAACAAACAGACAAGATGGCTGCTTGTGGCTGTGGCTGGCTGTTAACACCTCTAGTCTACAGAAGGGGGCCTCTTTTTGTTGCTGTACCCTCGCCACAGGAACGATAGAGGGGAGGAAGGGGGGGGGGTGCGGGAGGTGTGGCGGGTGTGAGGTTAGAGTCCTCTTTTGATCCTAAACATTCACATCATGCATGCAGCTTTATTGCAGAGTTTACATTGAGAGCGAGCGCGCCCAGTGTTTGCCTCTGAGTGACAGTAAAGAAGTAGGTCAGCAGAGAGACCCCCGTTCAACACGAGCGTGCGCGTGTGTGGAAGTGCATACATACGTGAGTGCGTGCGAATATGTGTGGGCATGTGTGGCACAATGTGTAATTTGTTTCCTTCCGCTAGGAACCAGCCTGACCTCCCCCGAGCTTCCACAGCATCGTGTGTGTGTGTGTGTGTGTGTGTGTGTGTGTGTGTGTGTGCTGAAGCCCTGGCAGAGCTCTGTTCAGTGTCGCTGTGAGCAACAGAGTCAGCAGTCATATGCAGACTGACAGTCGAGGGTTGGCTTGGGGGTGGGGGGGCACTATTGTTGAGACGGCGCAAGTGTGCATGATGGGAGATTCAGAGGAGGACAGAGGGGCTTTGGTACGAGAGGCGAGTAAGGAAGAAGAAGAAGTAAATTGCAGAGAGGGAGAAATTCGCTCCGTCTCTCTCATTCACTCATCTCACAGCACGCTGCTGTTGTTAGGGGATGGCTGAGCTGCTCCACCCCTTCCCCCCCACCAAGAGCCAATCCACTATCATATTCCTCCCCATCCTGCCGCCTGATTGGTGGGCTGTCTGAGCCAGTGAAATAAAATGGGATTGATGGGTAATCTGGGACCGGAGGTGTGGGTAAAGCGAGGAGGAGAGAGGTGGAGGGGGGGACGCTAAGGGGTAAAGGGGTAAAACTGACTTGGCCACTGGGACAGGCATACAGGACAAGGATAAGATCATGGCAGTGCAGTCACATTACAATGCAGCGTTTCCAAATGTGCTGGATTGAATTTCCACACTTCAGTCCCAAAAAAAAAAAAAAAAAAAAAAAAAAAACCTGGCTACCTGATCGCAGACCACATTCAGTTGAATGAGATATATCTGCTAACTCTCCTCGCTTTAACGCAGCTCCGTGTCACGTGTAGTACTCTGTGCACAGCACGGCCACTTCCATTTCCAAACACGACCTCGGCGGCCTTGACGATGCCTCCCCAGGGTCGCTGAGGTCGCATCTCCTCACACGCTCTTCTGTTTTTTTAATAAATACGGGAAGAGAAAGAAGGTAGGCAAATTAATTTCAGTCCCGTTTAGTAACAAAACAATTTCATCATCTTGCAGAACGTGGGACATTTTGCTTGGGTGTATATTTAGAGCGAGAACTGACTAATGTGAGGGCCTTGGCAGAGGGGAAAAGCCAGGGCTGCACTGTCTCCCCCCCTGGGTATTGTCATGGCTCTGAATGGCTAATGGGAAGTGAAACCAGAGCTGGAGATTGCTCCGTAATGGCTGCTGAGCTATGTCCTTGGGTATGTTATACACTACACAAGAGCTGCATTTTGTTGAACTATGTTTACATATTTGGCGGACTTTGTAAAGGCGGATCAAAATAGAAAATGTGCGCGTAAGCAAACACACTTCAGACGGACGTTGGAGGTCTGCCACGTTTCTGTGTTGGATGTAAAAGATAGTTCAGATGTAAAACAAGCGTCTGTCTCAACTCCGTTTCCTTTAGATGCTTACTGATGTTCTGTCACGTACACAAACATGCAGTTCAATGTTAACACGCTGTACAAATGGAGTATTCTTTCTCATCCCTTTCATTGTCTTTCCTCTGACTACTATCACCCTTTCTCCCTCTGCCTCTTTAAGATGCTTTAAGTGTCCAAATGAATATAGATGAGCCGAGAGATCAGCACGTGTTCAAATCAATGGCCTGCCAAATACAATAAAAATTGCTGCTCGCTACCAGTCACGTCAATACAACATTGATCCGGAAACGCAGGCGTTTTGTTGAGGCTCTTTACCCCCCTCCCCTCTTCTTGGTGACTTCAGCTGAGGCAAACTTTCAATATGTGTTTTCACTAACTGACATGGATTAAAGTTACATTGACAGCTAGTTGTTGTTTGCATGAAGCTTTCAGTTTCATCCGAACTGTCAAAGCTAAACGTACAAAATGTGTTCCTTTACGCTGTGACGTTTTCCATTACCGGCACTCCAGTTCACACAGATTTCTTATCATATCTGTATGATACACCCATCACCAAGAGTCAAAAGCACATACACAGAAAAGTAGCAGAAATCCCCGTGTTTTGGGTAACTGGGAACAGATCAGAGAAGCTGTGCATCATCTCATTTTGCAAAGGAGTCTTTTCTCTTTTGTTTTCTTCCTGAAATGACTTGGCTGCCACAAACCACAAACTTTCACACCCTGACGAGTAGAAAGTGTGTGTGTGTGTGTGTGTGTGGTGTGTTCAATTGCAAGTCCCATAAGAGCCAGCGCTGTCTCCCCATTTTTAGCCAAAACCTGAAGGAATTAAAAAGGGTGCGTCAACGGTCCAGCAGTCCTGAATAAGCCCAGAGGATAAACAGGCCCCAAGTTAATTATTCAAACCAGCGGGAGAGACGCCTGGCACGCAAAAAACGTGTACAGGGTTTTCCCAGGGATAATGCAGGGGCCTCCTGTTCGGCCTCCTGTGGTCTGGTCATGCAAAATATCAATGCACATGTTGTATGATGTCGTCAGCTTTTTCATGTTGGCTTTCTGAACGTGCGTTTTCCAACGTGAAATGGAAAAGCTGCTGTCTTCATCTTCGGGCGGACGCTCTCGCAAGAAACACTATTTTCAGAATTTTTAAAATCTTAGTCATCCTTACACTTTCCCCTCCACCACCTCCTCGTCGGCTACACTGACAGGAAGACTACCTGATTTCAGATTAGTTTCACTATGACACAGCTTGCAAGAAAAAAAAAAGCCTCCATCACCAATGAGCATCGAGAGCGTGGAGAGGGGAAAATCTTTGTCTCATCACCGCTGCTTTTCCAAAAAGTAGTTACAATCATGACCTCTTGTTTTTGGTCCACTCAGCTGTCTACATGCCAGGAAATAGATTCTATGTAACCTTTTTGATTTGATTAGCACAGTTCTTAGCGTCGCACAGTGTGGCTTTCACCACACAGTGCTGTATGTGGTCACACTGTTTTTACAGCAGTAGTTTGTAACAGAACCTGACATTTGCCCCAGTGTGACGCTCACTGTCTTTGATCCCACTTATCCGTGGATAACAAAAGCGAAATGGCACCGTGCTGCGTCTATACAGTAAGCCCACATCATTACATCTCGTGGATGGTAATTTCACAGGGTTCTAGTTAGTGAGTGACAGGCTGCGTAGGTGTGTGCGAGCAGGGGTGTAGCATTTGTTTGAAACGGCAGGCCATGTTTGCTCTCACTGTATAGGCTTTCCATTGACACGGGAGCTATTCACTTTGCCAGGAAAATGGCAGATGTGACCTGGGTGGTAAACGGAGGTGTGGGAAGCGGAGGGAGGACAGTCAGTACGCATCTAAAAGCACCAACACGTACTCCTCCGTTGTGACGAGCTGTGCTGATGGCATGAAACACTCATGCCGGAGAAGCTTGTTGAGTGTGTGTGCAGGCGATACACCACCAGACTGCTACACCTAGGAGTGACATCTTGGTTTGAATTCTAGTTTGGTAATGGTTTAGCTGGAGGTGTTCAAGTTCCATGAAACACACCTGTCCTGAGTCGCACTTTTGTGATCTAATCCCACTGCTTCGTTCCAAATCCATATCTTTGTGCTGTTAATGTGCATGTTCTTGTACTGCGTGGTTCACAGTGACAGTGTAGTAGTGTGGCTCAGGGACACAGCTCTTGTCCCTCCAGTCATGAGAGCGTATCTGTATCTGTTAGCCCCGACCACGTGTGGGTTGCTGGCTGGCTTACAATGGCTTCAGTGTAACGGCCTCTCTCTCCTCACTGAGTCCTCACTGTACTCGCTGCTCACACAGAGAATTCCTGGATCTTTCTGACAGGATACCATCCCTCCCCCACACACACACTCTCTGAAGTCTTCAGTGGGAAAGAGAACCCGAATAGTGAGCGATCGCAAACCAGGGGATGGGGGGGGAAATCCTGACAATCGTCAAAATTCCTGAGTCTCCCACTTGGTGGTTTTATGGCAAAAAAACCAAACAAAAAAAAAAACACAGGTCTCCTGCGATTCACATCATTTTTGTAGGAACGCGAGGGGATTGATTGTGTGGGAAAACAATCTTGGGAAGTGGAATATAGAGAGAGAGGGAGAAGGAGAGAGGGAGAGAAGGGGGAAGGCTGATTTTATGTTGTGAATGTGGTTTGCTTGGCTATCAGGGCAGCCTGGGTCGAATCGGCTTCCTCGCCGCACAGACCCACCACTTACAGAGCCGCGGAGGAAGGCAAGAACAGGACTTTTAATTCAGTGTGGAGTGATTCCTGCCTGGTGGTCGAGCTGCTGACTGACGTAGCTTGGCAGAGGAGAGAGAGAGGGAGGGAGGAAAGGGAGAATAAGTGGTGGGGAGGAGGTGCGAGAGGGGGAGCAGGTGTGAGGGACAGAGAGAGAGAGAGAGAGAGAGAGAGAACAGATGTAGAGAGAAAAAGGGAACAGGAGATGAGGGAAGGGAGACAGGGAGAGATCAATGGCTGTTCCTTAAATAACGGATGTTTGGGGCGGCAGCTCTCTGGCCTGTCTTCCGCTGTGTGCAGACACTGGCAGTTAACCTGTCTCCAGCGCACAGGGACACTGCGAGCTCACACACACATTTAAACACACACAGTCGCTCCCCTATGGCCTCCCCTGTACTAATTCTGCTTCTTTTCCCAGTTGCGCTGGTTGGAGTCGGTGTTAGCTCCAGACTCCTAGACTGCCCCTGTGGTCAATAAATCCCTAGAGCCTCCTGGGAGTTGTGGTTTTTTTTAAAGGGCCAGAGTCACAGTGCCCCCTCCCCTCCAATGCTCCCCCTAACCATCCACTGAGAGGGCGTGTGGAGTTCATATACAGTCTAGCAACATTACACTGGGCTCATGCTGATGCCTGCGTGTGACAAAGAGTTGTTTTTTTTTTAACTTCCTGGCATCCTGTGAAATATTTTATCTCCTTCTCTTCCTCTCCGCTCTCAGGTTTGTCATGTCAAACCAAATGTTTCGCCTCAGGATTCCCAGGAATGTCAAACCTCAACGTCCCTGCACAAACACACTCACACCTTAATGCCACGTCATTGCCGCCACAACGCATTTCTCTCCGATTGATTTACTTTCCTCTCACTCTCCCTGTCAGCGTGAAACAAAAGGGACACCATAGATTAAGATTGATTATTTTTCCACTCAGACGAATGTGAACATTTTTTTTTCCGAGCGCCACGCTGTGATTGATTGCTTTCAGTGACCCTTTGTCTTGGGCAAAAAAAAAGAAGCGAGCGTGTACACGCCGGGCATGAGAGCGTTCTCAGTGTGTGTTTTCAGGGCGAGACAAACGCATCGCAAATCATTTTGAACTTGTTCCCCCTGCTCGACCGAGATAACAATACTCATGCTGAAACTCTTGCAAGTGCACGTTTCACACGTTCTCGTCATCTTTTGCAGGTGAAATCTATGAACAGAAATCTAAAGTCGAGGCCAACGCAATGTGGCAATGTTTGAGACGAGGCCCTAAATGTGCTGTACTCTGCTGGAATGTGCTCCCCGGCTCTCTGGCACTCGTCCAACTTCTGTGGGTGTGTGTGTGTGTGTGAGAGACGGGGAAAGAGAAAATAGGAGTCTTGATAATAACGAGGAAGAAGATATAAGAGTGGACTTAGAGTTTCCTTCTCTGATATGGGAGACAACATGAGAAACGGGGTCATTTCTGGGTTGAATGAAGAATTCAGAACTTTCTTTTTTTAACGTTGGGGAGGGTGAGATAGATTTGGAAATAGAAATACTGCATCTAAAATTTCTCCGGGTCTCCAGTTGCTGTCATACCGCGCAGCAAAAATCCGAGACAGAATATTTTGACTACCGTGGTTTTCAGCTTGTCTAAATGTTGAGGCAACGAGGGCAAGCTTTGAAAAGCTGGCAGCGGCATGCATGACCAATGGAACATCTTTCTTTTTTTTTTTTTTTTCTGCAGAAAAACCTGTCATCTCTATTTCTCAAAGCTTGATGACAGCGTGCCCACGCAGCCACCATTAGCAACAACTTTTTCCCCCCCCCGGCACACTTGAAGCAGCTCTTTTCTAGTTTCTCTTTGCCGATTCCAACATGCCTCGCCTTCCCGCCGCACACAAACGTTTCCTCACGAGAAACCTCCTCTGGGTTTCATTAAATAATGACGCCGACATGAAAGAAGTGATTCAGGGGATTGTGACTCAGACCTGGATTCACCTCCGTCAATCCTTCCTTCCCTTCCCCCAATCTTGCATCACCATGAGCCTTTTTTTTTTTTCTTTTCATAACTGGAGCGGGTCACTGCACCATGTCACTGACACACATTTGAGTCAGCTAAATGATTTCCTGCATGTGAGTGGCGGCTCCTGTGCTGCTTTTGTTGTGGTTGTTTGCAGCGCCGTCATTTTCCTGAGACAAACACACGAGGAAACCCCTGGAGGTATTTCCCAGACACGGGGGCACAGGCTGATGACGTAATGGTAACTGCGTGTGTGACGTGGCCAGACAGAAAGTTCTTTGGAGATGAACACGAAACTCTGGCTCTGGTTAAAATGTGTTTTCTGTTTTCATTATTATTAGCTCTGTGGTTTGTCATTGTGGTTTGACCCATCCTCTTGAGTATACAGTTTCCAAGCTTAAGACAGACAGTAATTATGGCCAGAAAAAAAAGGCCTATGATTCAGCGGGTGCACCACAACAGACCAAAACAAGACGGAATCGCACTGAAAACGGCGATATGCAGCCAGAGATGTTGGTGATATTAAACAGATTGTAACAGCCTGGTCTGTGGTGAATATCAGAATCTCGTTTGTGGTTCAGAGTGCGCCTGTGTCATACAGCTTGTCTGAATCACAGCAACACTTTGAGATGCCACCAACTATTAATCCCTGTTGGAGAGACTTCAGATGCAGTCCACCTCTCCTCTGTGCGGCTGGTGTTTCTTTCGGCTTATGTCAAAGCGTAGCGTCGTCTTAGTCACCAGTGAAGCTGTGTGCATGGCATAGGGTTGTCTCACCAGGCTTCCATGTTTCATTAAGGGCCTATATGGATGGAGTCATTTTGGAGAGCAGTAAAGTGACCGGCCTATAAATCGAGGGTTGTTTAATGTGTTTGGGACGCCTTTTTTTTTTTTATGACAATATGCAAACAGCTTTGAGTTTAAACCAGTGAGCTGGCCTCTCTGTGGCCAACTCACTCTCCTTGTCTTCCTTACTCACTTGCCCCCAGTCTCTCTGTCTCTCTCCACCCCCCCGGGCACTTAGACATCGCTCACCCGACCATGCTCCTCCGGTTATTTAGGTCTGTCTTTGAGCTCGCTTTGATCCTACATAGTAAACCCCCACCCCTCCACCTCCATCCCCTACACAAGGCTGATGATTAAACAAAGGGTCATGGAGGTTGGTTGAGGAAGTTGTCTGGTTTTGTGTGTGTGTGTGTGTGTGTGTGTGTGTGTGTGTGTGTGAGTGTGAGTGTGTGTGTGTGAGTGAGAGTATGCATTCGTGTCTACGTGGATCATGACAGCCTTCGGAGAAAATATTTTATCAGACCAGACGGGCTTACAGCCATCCAATGAGTGCATGTCATTCCCAGTGGACCAGCGAGAGAAGAAAAACAACATAATATCTCAATGCTGATTCCATACTGGGAAGTAAATGTAAATGGAGTTTCACGACCAGATGCAGAACAGAAAGAGTGTCTTGTCCGTCTTTTTAAAGTGGGGGCAGTACTGGAATGCAGTTTACACTACGACGCGGAAGCGCTGATGGTCTTATATGGATTTATAGCAGGCAGGGGAGCTTTGAGTGCAGCGAGGGAGGATTATTTCAAAGCTTTTTGTTGGCTTTGGAATGTAAAATGTTTGGATCACCCTCACTCTGAGTTCCAGGGGTGTTTGGGGGTGCCTCTGTTCAAAGATGGCAAAATGAAAATAGTTTGTGAGAAAGAGAGCGAGAGAGGAAACAAAAAAAGTATTGCTCTGTTTAATTCAAGAAATAGATCGTGGGTCAGAGAATGTGACCACGACAAAGAAACAGAGATGTCTTTGTGTAGAACGGCAAACATGCAGCTGCCCCCCCCGAAAAAATTTACAGCTGAAACTCAGCCTGCACCACAAGATATAAAACTCTTTATAGCACTGCCAAAAGATCTCATGAAATAGACCTATAAAGTACAGAATTTCAGGGTGAGCCATCGCTGTGTGTTTCTGCATATATCTGTGCTGGGCTGTGTGGTAGGGAGAGATGATCCCGAGTGTTCTGCACTGAGGTGTACGAGTGCAAAAAGTAATACTTTATCCAACGGAAAGATAAATCTGCTTGTGCTTGAGTTCTGACCTTCCGCTATTACACTCTGAGTGTGTGTGTGTGTGTGTGTGTGTGTGTGTTTCAGTGAGCGTATCTGTCTGACAAGTTATGTACTTGCTCAGCTCTGTTGTGATGAAGCCACATTTACTGGCTGCACATCAAGATCACTTCTCCCTCGCTCGGCCTGATTCCTCTCTGTCTTCTTCCCCTGTCTGTCTGCCCGTCATCTCCTCAGCCTGACTCACACAGGTCTCCAGCACAGATGCCTTGGCCCACATTCCGCATGTGTGCGAGCGTGTTTGCGTGAATAAGTGTGTGTGTGTGTGTGTGTGTGCGCGCACACCTCCTGCTAGCCCTCAGCAGGGCTGCCAGTCAGTTTGTGACTACACTCCCACACATCTCCGTCTCTTCTGCTTTCTCACCATTCCCTCCACCCTCGCCGCGCTTGCGTTTTCCACCCGCCGTTCCTTTGGCCGTCTGTAATATCCTAATCAAATCAATGAAGTGCATGTTCCACGCAGGGCGAATGACGCCTAATCGCAACATTCTCCATCTCGCCTTCATTAGCGCAACTTCACGTCACAGCTTTAATCCATGTGGTCTGTTGTTTATGCTGAAGAGGAAGGATGGGAATTTGGGATTTGGACGAGGGCCGGACACGTTTGCGAGAATGGTTCCCAGATCATTCTCAGACCACGCCTCATGATGTAATGTCTGCCAGAGCAATGACAAGCCCCGCTAAAGCTGTGAGCCCGTGTGTCTGTATCTAAAAGAGGGCTTTTTTTCTTTCTTATTGCAACTAGAGCTGGTATTTTGGGGAAGTTGGCGTAGATATAAATATCTCTCTGAAGCCACTTTATGAGCGCTGCCTTTTCATTCAGCTGCTCACGTCAAAGCCGTGCGTACACACTGATGCAAGCGGGTGTTGACTCCCAGCGGAGATTCTGTCTCCGCAACTGCTGCAGAGTACAAACGGACAGACAGGATGCTGCGCGCACACACACACACACACACACACACACACACACACACACACACACACACACACACACACACACACACACACACGCTGTGACCACGCTGACCTTTTAGCTCGCAGAACGAGACTTGATTTCCAATATGGGTTTGTCTTACAGCACTCTCCCTCCATCCTTCCTCCAGTCAGTGTTAATGTGATTAGGCCTGCGCCTGCTTCCCTCATGCTGTTTTCTTTGTCTTTCTGCCTCTCTTTCACTTTTTCCTCCTTCTTTTCCTCCCCGACTTTCCTACTGTAGCCGAGGTAATGCCATGCTGGGGTTCTTTTCTGTGCACCTCTGCTGCGTGCTAATTCACTAATTCACTTTACCAATTGCTCTCTCTTCGTGGTAGACCATCTCCTCCTTAATCTAATCTGGTTCACTTCTAGTCTGTTCTCCCCTCTCCCCCTGTGGTCTCCCCCGTTCTCTGCCCCTCAACACTCCGCCCTCCCTCTGCTCGCCAACGTTAACACAATGTCATTTCCTGTCCAAATTGGGTAAACGTAGCAGGGCCGAGGGAATCGCGGCTCGCTTAATGAAGCATAGCGGCCACTTTACCTGCCAGAGGCCCTGTGCGTTATGTGTGTACACTTGTGTTTGCCAAGGCTGCGTTGTTTGCTTCACAAGCTTCACATTACCTCTCTGTTTACCTATCAATACGGCGGATATCAGTCTCGAGTTAAGTCTGCGGTCAATCCGTGTGAGGAGCGGAGCGCCCTGTTGTGAAAACAGCTACAGAGTTCCGTTTTAACCGTTGACATGACCTTTTTAAAGAAATTCCACAAGCAAGAGCCCGCTTCGACGAAGGTTAATTTCTGAATTTGCTGAATATTTCTTTTTCCGCCACGCAGGACATGCCACCAGTGGCTGCTCGACACTTCATTCATCAAGAACCCAAGGCTAAAATTTTCAAAAGCGAAAGAGGTTTTATTGAAACCAAAATGGTTGGTCGCTTTGGCTTCACAGCTCATTCATTCCCCCCAGCATTCCCAAATCTCATTAAGCAGCAAAGGCCCCCCACGGGTGGTAGTAGTAGTATTTCTAGCTTTGACAGAGAGAGAAGTAGGCTTCTTTTTTTTTTAAGCAGGGCCTTATCGGGAATCGTCTTAGCTTATATTTAGCTGCTATTATCTTGATGCGCTGAGTGGGAATAGACAGAGGGCATTAAAGGGAAGGTGGGGCCGACTGAGATATGGTTAGAGATGACAACCAGGGGAAAAAGATGACCTCACTTAGGAGCCCTTTGTGGCGGCGCCTCCTAGACATTCTGTTTGTCTATCTCCTGTTCTCCTTTTCTCTCTGTTTCTTCACTCCTACCTCTGGCAGCAGGCGCCAGGCTGGCAGACTTCAAGAGTATGTGTGTGAGACTGTGTTTGTACTTTTGGACGGGAAGTTGTGGGCAACTGGATTCCCCCTTTGCTTCTCCTGAATCCAGGGTGCGAAGGTGATGTGGAGAGGTTTTGCCAAGTGATAGAAATTTCTTGCCACATTCAGAGCTGACTCGGAACGTCTTGATCATTTCGATGTATTCTTACCGCTGGTAGTGTGTGGAGTGTGTGCTTTCGATGTTTGCCAGAGGGCATGTTGCAGGGAGGCAAAGCTCGAGTGCAGTCAGGTGGGGTAGGGCGATGTTTTCGGGGTTAGAAAGGGTGAGGAGAAACAACCAGACTCTGTGAAGGCCAGCAGTCTGTTTGGCCCAAGAGCTTCGAGCTGTTCACCAGCCAGCCTTGCCTGCCTACAGCAATATTTACGACCATTTTTTGGCAGGTGAGAGTAATTGAACAAGCATTTGTTATTTGGCAAACAAGTCTCTGGCTGCTGTGCCTGGGTTCAGAGAACGCCCCTCGGGTTGTAGTTTTTAACACTCTGCTAATTGGGCCACACTCAAACAGCGGTTGTAATATGTTTCGAATGATCAGAGGGGATGTTGTACTGCTTAATGTTTTATAACTGATGAAAATTTGACAAACATCAATTTGAAAAAATGCACATTTAAGGGCTCTAACTGGCAGTTAACGTTTAGTGTCAGCTGTGCCAAGGAACGATCAATTCAGAGGTCTGAAAAAATGTGAATGGTTTTGGATAGAAAGTTTCTGCCGGACAATTTTTGCAATTACAGAAACAAACATCTCAAGTTTTTCCAGATGTAAGCAGCAGAGTAGTGCAGAGAAACCCACTTCAAATCCCCAGGCCTGAATCATTTTCGGATAGCAGGCAGGGAGTCGCACCTGAATGAGAGCCTGCTATTATTTCAACGTCCTTGTAATTTTAGATATTAATAATGTGTTGGAAGCCGAGTGCAGAATAAAGCTTTGCTTTTACTCACCCATAATGGCCCAAAACCACCACACTGAAATGTAGAACAGGTTTTTTTTTCTCTCTCTCTTTCTCTCTGCCTTTCTTTTCTTTAAATAAACAAATGTTCTTTTTGTTTTAACCACTCCACCTCTTCTCCTTTTTAATCCTGCCTTTAATGTTAGCTGGCAATTACTCCAACAAAAAAAAAAGAAAGAAAAAAGGGTGCTGGTGGAAAAAAAAATTCAATGCAGAATGTTGATTTGATTCCATATTTCTGATGTCTTTAGCACATTTTTTTCGCTCTGTTTTTTAAGCAGCACAAAAGCAGAATTGAAGTTGCATGTGGCGTGCAATTATGCCCTTGTATTTCCTCTGCTTCTCTGCTGCGCTCCCTTCATGCTCTCTTTTTTTTTTTTTTACAATCCCTTGTTATAAACGACCGAGAAGGAATAAAACCGTCGATGGCTCCTCACTGAGCTAATACAGCAAAACGATTGTGAGCGTTCTCTAACAGAACACTGGCTTAAATTAAATGGCACATTTTATGAGAGCTCTGTAAATCACGCAACTCGGCACAAGACATGTGAAAACACAAGCTTTACTTTAAATGGTACATTGGGCACAATTAAAGGTACTGATGGCACCTTCTTTCTTGGAAAGGTGCTGGCGGTAGATGGAAAAGCTCTCTTAATGGTCTTTAGCCAGTCAGCCAGATGTGAAGTATTTTTTGACTCAGCATGTTGTTAAAAGGAGCCTGTTCTCTCATAACACAAGCGTGTCTCCGCTGTTGTCACGGTGAATGGCCCATTATATCATAATGTTCGCAAGAGAAAGAGAAATGGAGACATGGGGACAGGGTATCACTGTGCCGTGAAGCCACCAGGCTGTGTGGGTAAAGCGGGCCAAGAGCAACAGCTGACCCCCCGACACACACACACAGCTCACAAAGAACGCTACACACACTCTTTCTCCGCTGCTGCAGCAGCTCGAGAGTGGAATGTTTTTTTTTAATTTGACATATTTTTCACGTGCAGGCATACATCAGCTGGAAGTGTCTGTCCTCCTACCCACACACTTTGCGCCGCTCTTTTGGCTCTGCTCGTGTGCGCCCTGGTAGCTGTGGCACAGAGGCCTTTTTTAAAGCCCCACGTTTTCACTCCTCGACTCCTGATTCCATGTGACAGGTGCATTCCTCCGGGCGGGGTAGAGTTTGAGCTTTTTATTAAAGCACATGAATCAATTAAGAGCCACAGTGCTGTGGGGCACAAGCACAAGGCACACTCTTATTTTTCTTTTTTTACCCCTATGCAGAATCTCGCCAGGATAAGGGGCTGACGTCAATAAAAAGCAGAGCAGGGCCCGGCTTGTATCGAGACAGGGTGTGTCATGCATGGCTGGGTGTCAGTTACCAGCCTGTCCAGAGATAAGTGAGGCGGTTAAGGTCGATACTGTGAGGGTTTGTCGTAGATGAGGTTTGGCAAGATGAGCAGGTGATGCAGGGATGGCTCATTTCCACGAGAAAATAACACTGTTATCTTTGTGAAAAGTTGCTGAACAGTGTTCGTCACAAACTGCCTGAGAAACTTGATAAGTCTTTCAAGAGCATGCTGCAAAACCTGTCACGCGTGAAAGACGTATGAAAACATGTTGGCAAAATAAATCCCAGTTGTGCGCCGCGTTCTGTTTGTTCCCATTGTTCCGCTGGGTTTTATCCTTCTGTAGCACAACCCTAAAGTCAGGCCTCGATTGTAACGTGTTTGTATCTGGACACAATAGGTCACAGTCGGACACAAAGTAAAATGTCAGTCTGAAACACCTCCCTACCGGGGAAAACATGCACTTGATGTAGCGCCGTAGGCTCTGAAAAAAATCTACTTCCAGAACACGGTACCTGGAATGTTTCACACAAATGGAAGCATTTCAACTTTTCAAATGTGCATTTGCAGGTCACAGCGTGCACACACACACATTTAGCTTTTTCTCCTTCTAGAACCCATCCCACACACCCCTCCCACCAAGTCTGTGGCAGGTTAATAAAATAAACATACATCCACCAGTGGCGATGGCAGGCATGTCAGACTCCCTTAGCTGTCATCAGCCGTGTGTGTGTGTGTGTGTGTGTGTGTGTGTGTGTTATTTGATGCATGTGTGCGAGTCTATTTCCAACACAGACTGTCACTTTTAGCCGGGGCTTGTCTGTCAAAGCTCTCTCTCTCTCTGTTAGTGCCCCCTTGCTAGGCTCACTGGAGCCCATATGGGGCCGGGGAAATAGCTTAGCACACTGTGTGCCAGTCCAGTTAATGGATGTTCATCAGAGTTCACTGGGGCGGTGTGTTGTAATTCTATTCTGGTTGGTTAAATAGTGCATTTTCCTGTGGGAAAATGATGTGTCCCTGCCATTTGATAGCTCTGTCTGGTAGTAATCCACAGTAATATTGTGTTCATATGTGTATTGTGCATTATGATCCAATTTGACTGAATAAAATGAGTTGTGCATGGTTTTGCCCTGCACCGTGCTGGATTAGAGGTTTATCATACCTAGTTACTTTCTTTAGAGATTAACTAGTGCAGGACTGGAGAGGATGTTGAGTAGCTGTGTGTGTGTGTGTGTGTGTATGTGTGTGTGTGTGTGTGTGTGTGGCCTTGTCCTCTAAAGGCTTTGTGGTGTAGGCCAAGCACAACACAGCTGCCCACCCACCCAATCTGTCTCTTGCTCTCACACACACACACACACACACACACACACACACACACACACCATCTTGCTCTCTCTCCTGCTTTGAAGTTTGTCCCAGTCTAGTAGAGTGGTACAGGGTCAGGATGGAGAGGAGGATTAACGAGGCCCCTGGTATAGACGGATGAAAGGATGGTGGGATGAATGGTCTTCTATGAAGTGTTAGATGAGAGGAGGGAAGGCCAGGTGATGACGGCTAGTAGACATTGGTTCTAAAGCAGACACGGCGGTCGAGAGCCCAGATCTGAGGTTTAGATTTAAAGACGGCATCAGTCCTAGCCGCACTGATATCAGCACAGGACCCTGATGCATGTCACTGCGGCCACATTTACAGTCGTGTTTAATGTTTCACCTCTGGCTATCAACGGGCGTCAAAGACGCTCTTTGTATGGTAGAATGTGTGAATGTAACTTTCATTGCTGCCTTCAGAGGTGGTGGGCTTGAAGTTTAAAACACAAATGTTTAGGGATGTATGTGTCATCAGCAGAAAATGTTAAAAAAGAAAAGAGTTTTGACCTGTGCACCTCAGTCCACGCGTTGCTTTATTCATCATTTGCCAACAGTGAGGCTCCGCTGTGGTTTCCGTTGGCCTGTTGGGTTTGATTCCACGTCCACAGAGCTCAGATTCAAAGTGTCACACACACACACACACACACACACACACACACACACACACGCTGAGTAATGGCATCTGCTTTGTGTCGTTCAGCTTCCTCTTTCTCACGCGCTCAACAATATTCACACGTACGTATGTGAGCACGCACGCCACCGCGTTGAAACCTCCCCACCTCGCAGCCTCGGCGCGGCATTAAACAGACAGTGATTGATCTACGGTATGATTGTTTATTTTGCCGTGCTGTCAGTGATGGATTAAGATTTGTGCGCATTTGAAAAGTCCATGTGAAATATGGTTGAAAGCAGGGGGAGGGGGGCTGTTTTTAAAATCAACTTCCCCAAGGAGAAATACCAGCGGGCCTATGGGACGACCTGTCACCATACCTTCACCTCCACTCAAATTAAATGCCCCCCCCCCCATAGTGCAGTAGTAACTCTGCGATCGCCGTTTTAATAACTGCAGGATGTAAACAGTTATTTTTCTTGTGCTGTAAATTGTCTCTGTGGACGCTGCATGTGTAAAGGAATTCAGTGCTCTTTCTTTATTAAGGCTAATCAGAGTCTCCCTACGACCCCATTGTCTTCGCTGGCATCGCTGCAACATCTGAAGCTCACGGCGACATACATTCAGCTGCAAATGTGCGACAAGTCTCTTTTAAAATGCTAACGCTATTGATATTCAGTGGGGCTCTGTTGTCCTCTACAGATGCCAGTTGATTGAATTCCTTCATCCTTACAGGGCGGCGCATACAAAACTTCCCTCTGTCCGCAGATGACAGCCTCCGAGCAGCAAGACATTTCTAACACCCTCTTTAGTTACCTTCCCCCCAAGAGGCCAAAAAGGAACCAGTGTGAATGAATAGAAAGGGGAACTCGAGACACAATGCCTACCTGTCCTCCCTCCCTCTCTTCCTCCTACCAACTCCCCTGTGACACCCCTTCTTTTCTTCTTTTCTTTTTTGCTGGCAGAAAACTGTCTGACTCCTCCGATTCTTTTCACACGGGCAGATGGCTCGATCGGGAGTTTCTCCAGCCCAGACTCAAAACAAAATCAAACCCCAAATCCTCGATCTTCCCTGTACTAATATACTTCTTTCTCTTTTTTTTTTTTTTTTTTTATAACAGACGCCTTGTTTTGATGCCAGTTTTTGTAAACCATGGAAACCAGGCTTCCCCTTTTTCACATCTTGTTTCTTTCAAAAGCGTTTGCTTTCACTTGCCAAAACATCTCTCTCAATCCGAGCTCATTTGAAGACAAAAGAGAGACGGTTTACGTCTTTTTTTTTTTTTTTTTTCTTTTTTTTTGTGTTTCTTTTAAGAAGCTATAACTTTAGCACATTGCACATCATTAGTGAGGGCGAGGTTCAGAGTGAGGTGACTGAGCTTACAGCTGTGAGCTAAAGTTGTAACACATGCTGTAGTTGTAGCGTTCAGAGCACCCAGCCTAATTGGTTTCTAGTGTGCAGAATGTTTGCTGTTACAATGAGAGGCTGACTTTAAAAGAGAGCTGATTATGTCTTGACTGGCTGGAAATGAAAGAAATGCGAGAATAGCTTTTAGGACATTATTTTCAAAGCTTTAAAGATTAGATGCAGTGATCTAGGACATCATGGCCGTGGCAGCTTATCTTTAATTTAAGATCAAGCTTGTGCACAATATTTGATATGATGTCGGGCCGGGGGAATCCGAAAGTTCCCATTTCACCTTTTGAGTTTTAAATTAGAACCATGTGACCATAACCTCTTGTGGGCAGAGGATTTGCTCCCCACGGCAACTGAAAGGAACCTCTTTCTTTTCTCTGCCGGGTCTTCCACAGCACTTTGTCATGTAAAGAGGCCCTTATCTGCCTCTGGTTGGGGGGTAAAGAGGCTGCAGAGAAATAGCAAGCTGCATCCCTGGGGCCAACAGTGATCGACGCATGGTAAATAAGTGACTGTGATTGATGGGTCCTTTGAGCAGAGTGGCTTAGGCCCGCCCACTGATGTGTCAGCCGGGAGGTCAACTTTGACCCCTTCTGGCCACCTGCTTGCCCCTGACCCTTGACCTTTAGCTGGACTCTGTGTGCAAAGGCCCAGGACATCAAGTTGACGTAGACCTTTAACCGCATGTGTCCTTTGATTAAAACAATTAGGTGTATTTTCCCACATATATTTATCTAACCTTTTTATGTTCTAATCCGTAAGTACAGCTGCTGTCTTATGTTTTTCCATTCCCTCCCCTGTCCTGTCGCCCACTTTAAAGCTGCAGTGCTCCTCTTGCCACTCTAAATACCTGCGTGACCCCATTTTACCGTTAAAAACTGTGATCCGTCTCATTGAATATTCGGGCAAATGATTTCTCATTTAGCCCCTGCACCCCATCCATCCGTCCACCCACCCAGTGCGCCGCAATTGTCGCCATGTCCTCTGGCTTTCTGCTCCGCTCCTTGAGCGTTACATTTGTTTTGCTGCGTCTCGTAAATGGCTGGCCAACAATGACAATTTAATGGACGAAACGAGGGGCTGGGAAGTGTAGCGATTTCACAAGGCCTGATTTAATTTCCCTCATTCGGGGCTAAATTGGGCCACGGTGTCGGGGTAAATAAACAGAATGCATCTGGATTGCAATAAAGAGAGTGAAGCAGCAAGAGGGTGTGTGTGTGAATAAGAGGTTGTGCTGTAAAGGCTGCTTTTTCCATCCCCCCCTGTGAACGCTTATAGATTTATTACAGAGTGCTTGTCTAGCACTTCGCTTGTGGACTAGCTTAGCCTTTTAAATGGTGCAGTAAATAAAAAAATTTTAGACGTTTGCATGCGTGTAGATGGGACCGTGTGCATGCTTACACATTGCTCCCCCTCAATGTTCATATTAGAGATTCATTGCAGTTTGCAGTTTCATTTAACTTTATTGGCTGTGATTGGTAATTTTGGCAATATTGAAGTTTATGAGATTTTTTTTTTTTTTTTTTTTTTGGCTCTGGTCCACTTTAGCCCACTCACTGAATATTGCCACTCATTTCTGCAGATTCTGCACAGCAGTCACAGCTGCCTTTTCCACAAGGCTTCTGACTGAGACGACATAAGTTGGTCTTTGTTGCCAGTTTCTAAGAAAAAGTCTCGGTATGTAACTAGCCACAGGGCAGCCATTTTGTTGAACAAAACACTTGGTCATGTGTCTGCGCGTAGATGGTTTATATGAAGCGTTTGCGTGCATGCATCCTGAAGAAAAGTCCCTGAGCTGTGTGCCATGGGAGACATACGTTTACCATGACCCCTGTTGTCTGAGATCAGTGCCGACTCATGTAGGTTTCATGGACTTTTGAGTAAGGTAATGTGCATCCTGGGAGGTTTAAGACAAGGGGCGAGGACTATTGTATGTATCTCACGTTCCTCAAAGTGTGAGCCGGATGAAACAAAAGCACTTTGCGACGCTCACACACTCCCTCCCTCTCCTCTCCTCTCATCTCTTCTCTTTGATATTGAATTACCTCAATGACCAGGAGATGCAACAAACTAATAACAGCCCCCCCACACAGAGCTCTTTTCTAGAACAACTCTGCTGACGTCAGCTCCCCCAGCATGCAACGTAAGCCTCTGTGCGCACTCGGAGTCTCATTTCCATAAGGAAAATAGTTCACTAGACCCGGAGCCAGAGGGTAATTATTTGCTTTGTTAAATTGGGTAATTAACTTGTCACCCGAGTGATATTTGTGGCTTGTTCACAACACTTTGATTCATTTTTGCCCCTGCAAAGCAATGGGAGACTGTGAAATAATTGTGTTGTCTGTGAAATAATAGTTATGTTGTCTAATTATTGCTTTGTTGGAGTGGTCTCATTTGACTGGCAAGTTACATGAAAAACTGCACACAGAGTATTGTTAATTGCACGCCATCAAAAATATTTCAGCTGCCGTCTACCCATCCATTCATTCATTTCAATAAATAGCTCACTCTGGAGTATTTTCCTGGTTTCAGACGTTCAGCTCTCTTGCCGGATGAGGTGCGTTTTGAAGGTGGGTTTCAGATACATTCCTGTTTGTTTGCACTTTAAAAAGATGACGTGTAGGAGGTACCGCTTCCTGGCTCGTGCTTTTTTTTTTTTTTTTTTTTTTTTTTTTTGACTCAGACGGTTTCTTTTGATTTCATATGTAAGCTACATTTGAAGGCATATAATTAGCAACCCACGACTGTGCGTGCTCAAACACATTCTGACATGCACAAGAGAACCTGCACACGGATCGTAGCGACGTCACAAACAGCTGCAAGAGAAGGGATGGATGTGCATACCTCTTGGCCCTGGCTCTGTGTGTGTGTGTGTGTGTGTGTGTGTGTGTGTGTGTGTGTGTGTGTGTGTGTGTGTGTGTGTGTGTGTGTGTGTGTGTGTGTGTGTGTGTGTGTGTGTGTGTGTGTGTGTAGTCTGCCAGTAATGATCCAGACGAGCACTAGTATAGTGTGAGCTTTTAAGTCCTTCAGAGACATTCCTGTGTGTATATATATATATATATATATATGTGTGTGTGTGTGTGTACAGTGGAGAAAGAGCTGTGTTGCAACGTGCTTGTTAGTGAGATTGTCAGCCAGAGAGAGACTTGACCTTACATGGTCTGTACAAGCTACTCTGTTGTTGCTGTCATCAGCCCCAGTCACACTGGTGGAAAATGGGTCTCTTTGCTTTGTCCTAGCATGGATTTATTTATTTTATTTTCATAGTACATCAATTGCATCACTGGTGTAGGACGCCGGGCTAAAAGACATTATCAGCACATTTTCCTGAGAAGAGTCATATTGGCGCACAAATTAAATTTTGCTTTTTATTTCACAAATGTTCGAGCTATCACAGAGACACAGTTAGTTACACAGGAGAAGTTTTTAGAGGTATTTAAGAGGTACTCGCAGATCCCTGTCCAATCCAGAACCATCCACAGCCTCCAGTCGGACAAAGCTGTCCATTCAGGAGTGAAAAATGTATATTATTCTGGAGTGGAGGTAGAAGAGTGAGAGCCCGAACTTTGAGGAGTTGATATGTTCCAGTCCAAGGTTATCCACAGGCCCGGTGTTTTCAAATGGGATTTAGGAGCACCGGCCAATATTTTGTCATGTTCTCATCTCGGCTCGGTTTGGTTTGTTTATGGTCTGGATCCTCACTCCATGTACCACTGCAAGCAGCTGCACGCAGACTCTCTCACATACGCGCGCGTGAGCAGGCATGTGCGCACAGTTGCATACACAAAGTCAGACTTACCCTCAAGACTCACCCTGCAAGCGTGCACACAGGGCCAACAGAGGGCATCTCAGGATACACACACACACACACACACAGACAGATACCCAGAGCGCTGCCCACCTCCAGCCTGGCTAGTTGTCGCCCGCGTGCCCGCATGAGCCGTCTGCCAACAGGCGGGTTAATATTGCCACCAGCTGCAGAGGGGGGAGATGCCAGCCAATGCCAACCGGCACCAGGCCCAGAGTGGCCACACAGGACCCACTGTGTGCTTCTCGTCTCCTCTTCTCTTCAAACTGAAATTTCAATATAAAATGTCGCTGTGTGTGCATGCATGCATATACATACAGAGTATGAATGCATGGATCCTGGCCATTCGACGGGGGTCATCCATCTCACTGAACAGCTCTGGACAGGGCATTGGCTGCATACTGTGTGTGTGTGTGTGTGTGTGTGTGTTTGTGTGTGTGTGTGTTTGTGTGTGTGTGTGTGTGTATGCAGTAATGGAGTGGTGCATTATGGGCAGGGCCTTGTGTCTGTTGCTTCCTCCACCTTTCCTGAGAACATGTATCTCCGTTTCAGCCGGGTTCCTTTTTTTTTTTTTTTTTTTTTTTTTTTCCTGCTGTGTAGTTGGGCTCACGTGTGTTTGTCTAAAAACCTCAATCTCATGCTGTATCTGTGGTAATGGCTGCTGCTTCCCCGTTGCTGCTATTGCTTCACAGTCTGTTACCATCGGGCGTGAGACCGCAGGTGTTAGTCTGTGCCAGGTTTGTCAAGAGAAGTTGGATGGCAAAGGACAGAGACAGAAGGGGGGGTTCAAGGTAAACATTACTCAGAGAGTTGCAGAGGAACAAATGCACACACCCAACATTTCATCATCACATGAAGTCTGTCCTGTGTGTCAGATGAGTGGATAAAGATTAGGCCAACACGCCCAACTAAAAGAACCAAAAGTGCTGCAGTGTTTTTATTAGATTTAATTTAATTTATTATAGATTTTATTTATTACATTTTGTGGGGTTGGAGTGTGTTGGATCATCTTTGGATATTATTATATTATAATTCAACAAATCAAAACCGATCAGGTGCTTGGCCCTTTTTTTAAACTGCTGTCAGAAGCATTAAATCGTTGGCCATGTTTGACATTGCTGAGGAGGAGGGGGGAAAAAAAAAGGCTGGGTTCTAAACAGAACGTTGCAAACATTTGAAGTGAATGTGGCTTATATTACCCACAGAGCTGCTTTTGTGAATTGTTAGAATGCAGGCACACAATGCACGATGGTAGATGAGATTGGGGAGGGGAGTGCTTTGTGTAGGAAAGTGTGTGTGTTGGTGGGGGTATGAAGAAAGAGTTTATTTTGCGGCTACAGAAGCAGTACTTTCGCAGGCCTGTGTGGCCGAGGCTACTACTCAAGCACCCTTATTGACCTTCTAAAGACTTAAACGTGCTCGCATCAACAGACACGCCGCTGCTCGGTGTGTGTGTCTAAAAATAATTGTGCTGAGGTTCAGCTTTTGCGTGGAGGACTCAGGAGATGGGATGGGAAGGTGCAGAGGTCCATCTGTTTTTGTGTTCCCGTGCATTTTGTTAAAAAACAGAGACACGTGAGCAGGATTCAAATACTCCGAGACATTCCAGGCATCGGGCGGGAGACACAAATCTCCACAAATGTCCTCATTTGCGTTAATCTAACTTGCGTCTGCGATACACAGTCATTTAGCTCTTCACTTGTGTGGGCAAGTGGCAGCCTTTTTCACACGCTCAATATCTTTTTATGTCCTGGTTGTGAGAAGGGAAATTAATGAGTCTCTCTAGTAAAGCAGCTTGTCTTAGCTCGTGCAAAGTTCTGCGAGGGTAAATGAGTCTAATGCCCCGGGCTATGAGTTGTTGTTGTTGTGTAAGTGTGTACGTGTGTGTGACGGTGCTTGTGCGCTTCTTCCTGTCTGATTGTTTACAGCCTCACCTAACTGGATTCCAGATGTAATCCTACAATCTTTCTGATGAGTCTGACTATCCAAGGCTAACAGGGTAGACTTTCTAGAACTCCCCCTCAGGCGTCATGCTCACACCAGCTTGCTTCCATACAAATGGCATCTTCCACTAGTAGCGGACAGATGCTGCATAAACTGACCAGAGGCCAGTGGGTTCTCTGTATATATCCGTATAAGCCTGCCAGCCTGCAGGCTGTTCCTGTCAGACGACGCACAAGGCTAATGAGGTTACTCTGTTTCCTGTTTCTGCCTTCCTGTCCTCCCCCCACTCGTGTTTGTGGGAGTGCTCCAGCTTTGTGGCACGATATGTTTATACAGTGTAACATAACTTACATATGCTCTGAAACATGTTGTGTGGATGTATGCACGCAGACCACCCATCACTCAGTATTTGGCTCTCTGTGTTTTTAGTATGTTAAGATCTTCCAGTCCTGTGATGGAACCGACACAGTAGTTCCATCCGTTAGTTAGTAGTAAGTATGTAATTTTAAAAAATACAATCAGTGCACGGCCTGTTTCATCATTCATCTCTTTATTAAATATATCATTTATCAGTGTGTTTTTCTTGTGGCAAAAATAGACCAAGCGTGAGTCTACCTCTACAGATTGTGACCCAGCTGCTGAGCTCTGCACACTACACGCTGTGTTAACGGCCCAATTGGTTAACCTGGGTGCTCGAAGGAAGCGGGGCAGCGCTTCGGGGCACTTCAGTCTCCTGTGTGTCCCTGGTGTAGAAAGTGCTGCCACATTTAAAGGCCAGAGGAAAGGCCTGTCACCTACTGTCTGGTCTTTGCCAGCATATGGAATAAATACATTTTTGGTGTTTTTACTTGAATCTAAAGGTGACCTGTCTATTTGTATTATCCTAGAGCACATTAAATGTGCCTAAGAGTACATTTCCATCCATCTATCATCTATAATCATTATTATCCTATTCTGTTATCCTTATAAAAGTTTTATATTTTTGTTTCAGTAAACCCTGTGCAGTGGTAGAAGTGTGACCTTGCTTGTAAAGAAGGAAATATTTCTAGAATTGCCCATGAGCTCTGCCACAGCCTCAGGCAGTTTGCTGGACAAGATAGATATATATATATATACATCATGTAAACCCACGTCCACAGATTTCTTCCACATTGTGACCTTTCACACAGCTCCGAGTACATTTGAACACGTAAAAGAAATAAACTATTGATATTGATGTTAGAAGTCATACCTCACTTTGTGTGTGTGGAGGAGAGAGGGCCAAGAGTGCAGCTCCGTTAAGAGGGATCAGCAGCAGGGTCTTCCAAGACCTTCCCAAGGGAGTAGCAGAGAAAAGCGCAGGAGCCATCGCTGCTGCCGCCACTGCCACCACCGTGATGAATGACGGCATGTCAGGGGAGCGCTGTCGATCAGAACTCGCCGTCCACGTGACCGTAGTTAGTGAGCTGGTGTTTTTTTGTTTTTTTTTTCTGCATGTGCCTCACGGTGCAGGGAATCGAGTAAAACCTTCTGGTCAGCTGCAAGTAGCCAAAGTGAAAATGATATTGTGACAGAGTTGGAGGCTGTTATTATTGAATGGGAGCCATTTGTTATGCAACCTGACAGAGAACGCACAGACACACACACTCACACACACATACACACAAGGATTGCTTTATACTAGATTGTAACACCACAAGACTGATTTTTAGTCTATTGTAAGGCCGGATGTAGTCCAGTCCTCTGCCTGAGCAACCTCAACCTGCCAAATGTAACTTAAGAATATGAAGAATTTTCCTCAACTGAGCCCTAAAAACCATGGCAACAGGGCTGTGAAGCCAAAAGAGTTACTTTAACATTCCACTTTATGAGAGACGCTTAAAAATTCCCACAACAACAATTCCACCGTCCTGTCTTGGCGTTTGCAGCGCTGAGTGAATGAACAGGAAACAGTTGCTTTGAGCTCCATCTCTTTACGGGGTAATGCTCCTCCGGTGCCATGTGCCATACATGCATACCGAGACTGGAAGCGAAGCTCCTTCCACGTTCTGTTTAGATAATCTGTCAGTACTGCTGCAACAGCTAGTGTTCCAGGAACGTGATAAACAAACCAGTTGAACAGATTAGCAAGGGGTTTATACTTTTCCTAATTAATCTGAGTTTTATTTCTTATTCTGACTTTGTTTTGGAGTTTTAAACCACAAATGAATACTGTCTGTTTTGAAGTTAATAAAAGATTTGGCTGAAATCTTGGGAACAGATGGCCAAAGTAATCAATTTCTTACATTCTTGGGATGTTTTGAGGCAAACACAATTGCCTTTTTGAATCACAAGTGCTATGCTGCATCCACGTGGGGAGCAGAGAGGTCAGACAGATGGGGTCTTTAACACGACGGCTAAGAGGATTTTCCTTCATTCACCTAAACTCAAATCTTCAACACAAACGCTCCAAATCAGATACTTTATGTATCTGATTACAAGATGCAGAACGTCTACGTGTTGGAGGGGGGTTGCATCAGGTGGTGTGTGTGTGTGTGTTGGTGTGTGTGTGTGTGTGTTTTAAGGTTAAGGGTCAGAGTGTAGGGGTCAGTTGGTCACATAGCCAGTGTGGGTGGGCAACCCAGTCAATTTAAACTCCTTATTATGCAGCCTCTTCTGTTCGCATGCACACACAAACAGACACACACACACAGGATCTTCAAAGTCCTGTGACATTTATTTCTTTCAGTCAAAATAAACCCGGTCACAGTCTGTATTTTTTAAAGCTCTCTCCCTCGCTCCATCCCTCTCCCGGCTCTGCACGCTCTATTTTTTACCAGCCTGATAGCGTTTTATGCTCGACAGGGCTGAATGGCGCTGGCAGTCTGTCACTTATGTACGCTCAGATAGATTCAGACCGTGCGTGCGTGCATGAGTGTGCAAATGCAGACAGCTGATATGATTGACAGTGTAGACGCGGGAGGTTTGTGTGTGTGTGCGCGCGCGCGTCTGTGACACGGAGCTCAGCAGGAGAGAGCATCACGGCCGGGCTGCAAACAGAAGGCATTGTTCTGAGGGGAGAAACCTTTATCTGCTGCATATGTAGGTACAGGGAGGAGACGTAGAGTGGGAATGCGGTCACACAGCCAATTTCTTCAATGTGGACCGTTTAAAAAAAATGTCTCTTTTTCAGAAAGAATCAGTGTGGTTATGTGTGTGTGTTTTTTTTTTTATATAGTTCTTTTATATTGTTGCTCAGGGAAGCTGTGTCCAATATCATTTCTGCTTATGGAAAAACTGCGGTTTAAGTCGTTTACACGATTGCAGGAGGTACCTTCAGCCCTTTCCTCTCATCTTGTCCTCTCCTGCAGATGGAAATGTTCTGGACCCGTCGACTCTAAATGTTGGGGTAATCCCAGCACAGCTAGTTTAAAGGGAAGGCCCTGTGGCTGCACACACACACAGACGCAGACACACACACACACACACACTCATACATTCCGATGCAGTGAGCTTTTGGTGTAATGAGGCGATTATATAGGGCCTCTCCTCCCCGGCGACCCCACAACCCTGTTCCATTCGTGTTTTCTCTGAGCGCCAAGCTGAGCTAAGCATCCGGTCTACTCGAAGCCATAAGGGACGTTAAGACCAGGATGTAGTTAGGACTGGAATTTGATCTTTTTTTTTTTTTCCTTTTCTTCTGGAGCAAACACGTGCTCCGTAGTTGAGGAAGTCAGCCTGTTTTTTGCGAGCGCCTCAGTTGTTTGCAAATCGTGCTGATGTCAGAACTGCTAAAAAGCTTTTGTCACATTTTGTTGGAGGTGCCAGGAGGAAACAAAAGCCATCATTTCCAAAAAACAAAAAAAAACAAGTGGGCAGTGGGCTCGAAAAATATGTCACAGTTTCCAGTTTTCTAATGAGTCACCTCTTTTCAAACATGCTTAGATGCTCTTATTTGCATTTCCATCTTTCACTCACAGGATTGCTTTGAAGAACAGACCATGATTGTGGTGGCATAATTAGGACCTCTCGCTGCCTTGTCTAAGCTTTCATTTAATGCTTTGCAGTTGTTGCTTTATTCTCCACGGGGTCATGCCTTTTTAAATGTTTTTAATCCACAAAAGGTTGATTGTGACCCCGAGAAAGGTTACGCTGATGTATCTGGGAATGAAATCATTGTTATCGCCGTCATCTGCACCACTTGTGAACCCTGAGAAGTCGTGTCCTTGCAGCTAATCATCTGGGGCCCATGTGTTTGGTGAAAGATCAAGATGCGGAAGGAGAAGGGGAAAGAGGGGAGCTGTAAAGACTGTCCTGACTACTGGATACAATAACCCAGCTCTGTTAAAATAACATTTCTCCTTCATCCATCTGTCCATCCATCCCTCCATCCATCTCCTGAAGAGAAATGTGTGTTAGAATAACAGATTTCGGGCCGGTTTTGTAGAGCAGATCGCAGCTGGCGCGTGGCCCACATTCCTCTGCCATGACATCCACACAGTCGGCAGCAGCACGGCGCTATTTTTAGAACAGCTAGCGAGGACATACACACACACACACAGAAGTGAACGTATATGCAGATTCCCAAGTGTGAATGTATATATGTTTGAGCATGAGGGGTTTGTTTCACTTCTAAAAGAAAATGTGAATGTTTGTTTGCGCAGTAGTCGTGTGGATGCATACCAACATTGTGAGTGATTATAGCATTGGCATCTATACACACACACACACTGATATATTGGATAATTAATTAAGGTATAAAAAAGGGAATCACTTGCAACCAAATATTCGAAAAGTGATAAATCAGTTGTTTCCATCTCTCCTGTACAGTCAGCACTGGCACGCCTGAGCTGCAGAGCTGACGTTAGTGTTGGCTTTCTGTCACACTTGTACACACAGACCCAGAGCGCAACACAGAGGCTCTGTGATGCTCTTAAAGGCGCAGTGTGTGTTTTTCAACGGAATGGCATAATAAGCAATTTCACACATTCAAATGGACACACTGCACATCCGGCACTCTTCATCATCTTTGCTCCTTCTCTTGTATCTAATACTGCATCCAGGGGGCTTTTTTTTCCCCCCTCCCCAGCATCCATTATCACACACAGCCAATGCAATCCACTTGTTTCCTCATCAACTCTTCGAGTTATTGGATTTGCCTGCTGTGGGGAGAGAGGATTGTTGAGTAAAGGCCGGGGTTATGAAGTGGAACCAGCTCCACTTTTCATCCAGTTAGATGAACAGATAGAGATGCAGCCATGGATTAATTCCTCTCAGACTTCTTATCATTGGCACACCACCGCAAGCCTTTTTTTTAAAAAAAAACGTTTGCTCAATTCCTGGAACTGTTTTTGAAAATTCAGTTTATTCACTTGAGTCGATCGTGATTGTTCCGTGATTGTTGGCCTGAATTTTCTCTGTGTTTATTCCCTGGATCTTTTTCCTCTCTCTCTCTCTAATGAATTTAAAATGTGCATATTTTCAATATAATCTTAGCAAAATCTCACAACAACAAAAATTGCTGGTTAAGAAAGAAATAAACAAAAACTCAGGCAGCAGGAGATGACTTGATATCGAACCATAAAAAGCCTTTTTATGCGCCAGAATAACGTCAGGAAAATAATTGAAATGTTACAAGAACTAGCATCTCTGGTGTGTGTTCAGTGATATTTCCCTCCTCCACACTTATTGGGGTAAAACATTTAAAGGTGGTTATGTTGGTATATTTCCAAGCACTGTCTGATTTATCGCATCGTATGTGTGTGACAGAGAGAGCACAGAATCCCTATAGATGAGTAAGAGGGTTTTTTTCCCCCCGCAGGTTGGATTACCTGCATGTTCCAAAGGAGTTGGGATTGGGGGGGAGGTGGGGTTGCCGGGTGACAAGTAGGCACACAGCGATCCTGACGCATCACTTGGTTACACACACACACACACACACACACACACACACACACACACACACACACACACACACAGGGATGAGGCATGTGCACAGAAAAAGGTCCCTGCGCTCATTAGTGGGATTCCACTAGCCTGATGGGAGCTGGTCGGGGTGTAGATGTGTGTGTCAGTGCCAGGTAGCGCTCTGCTGGCATTGCTCTGTATAAGAGCTGTCTCTAAAGAGCTCTGGCAATACCTCAGAAACACACACACACACACACACACACATACACACACACACACACACACACACAATGTCTGACTGAGAAACTGCGATGCAACACAATTTGGTTTTTATTGCTTATTTGACTTTACCTTCCTCCATCTTGCTCCTCTCCACCTCCTGGCAGGCGGTGTGAATGTCTTGCATGCTATTGCTTTCTGTCCCTTCTTTATTTTACACGCACACACACAGGGGCTGGCTTAAAATCCAGTAGAAGCAGCCTTGGCCTGAAACAGATGGCAAAGTACCTCTCAGGTCGCACAAACCGTTAACCTGCAGTCGAGCAAAGGTTGTGAAAACCCATTTAACCGATGATCCGAAGTTATGAAGCCCATTAGTGAGGTTTCAAGGTACAGCAGCTGTAAGAAAGCAGAGCTTTAATGCTCCTCTTTTTTCTTTTTTCCTTCCCCAGCTGATGAAAAGTCAGTCAGCATTTTTCCCCCCCAGACGTTGTTGCTATGTGTACACAGTGCAGGAAATATCTGTGGCACGCTGCCAACGACTGTGAGGAAACCAGAGAGAGAAAGAAAGAAATGCAGATGAACTTTAAGGTCAATTTTTGGAGGGAATATTTTTTTCCCTTTCGGTACAGCTGTGTTAGAGTGTGTGTGTGTGTGTCAGGTGGAAATACGGATACCATAGAAGCTCTGGTATGTGAAAGTGTTTGTAACCCTGAGATATACTGTCAATGCTATGTGTGTGTCAGTGTACATTTGGCCTTGTGACACACCAGGAGGGAAAGAGTGCCAGTGAGCTGTCTAGGTAATTGGTGCTTACCTGGCAGGCTTTTGCACACACACACACACACACACACACACACACACACACACACACACACACACACACATTTATACACACACACACTCATGCACCCGCACAGAATGGATTAGATGACATTAACTACAGGAGAAAATGGCATAATTGAACGCTCGCACTTACCTTTCTCGCCGGTGTGTGTGGGTGCGCACTCGCGTGTGACAGTGTAATGAGGGACTGCATGCTACACACAAAACACACCCTATCATCCTCTGTCATAGGCTGCAAACTATCGCTGCACCGAATGGTCTGCTCGTGTGTGTGTGTGTGTGTGTGTGTGTGTGTGTGTGTGTCTGTGTGTGTGTCTGTGTGTGTGTGTGTGTGTGTGTGTGTGCCAGCATGCGTACTGTATGCAGGGAGATGTGGCTGTCACCCATCAGCTCCATCATGTGCAGACACCAGCTTTTAATCTTGCCCCCTCACCCCCCCACCCCCTCTATCCTCCCGTTAGCTGTGCTGAGGCCTCATCCCCAAGGCCCCCCGAGCAGACCTGGAAAAATCAAAACAATACTCTGTGAAAGCTTATTTTTATTTTGCTGAAAACACACAAAAAAAAAACCTCACACAAAAGCACAATACGCAAGCAAAATGTTTCGGCCTTGTCAGTATTGTCAAAAAATATTAGGAGTTGTGGAATGAACGAAGTGAGTGAATGAGGCCAAATTAGATTTGTTCTAATTACAGCAAGTTTTCAATTACACGCAGATAATAAACCATATTTGCTGATTTCAAAGTAGCTCTTCTCGTCTCTCATGATCCACCTGTGGCTTCAAAGTAATCCACTAAGAAGCCATTTTTGGCTGCTTTTCTAGTGTGTCGAAGAAGAAAAACCCCCCCGCAGCTGGGGAACTGTGAAAGAAATGTCATCTCGGTGTCCTGAACTCTGAAACTTTGAAGTAAACGCACGCAGACACATTTGCGCACACCCTGTTGCGACGCCCCGCTATAATTAGCTGCGAGTTGTCTGCACTGATCAGAAGGCAGATTTTTATCCAGCGCATCTTTGGTATCTCGGTGTGTTTGAATGAGTGTGAACAGTGTGTGTGTGTGTGTGTGTGTGTGTGTGTGTGTGTGTGTGGGTGTGTGTGGGTGTGTGTGTGTGTGTGTGTGTGTGTGTGTGTGTGTGTGTGTGTGTGTGAGAGAGAGACTGAAAGACATTTATGAGCAGTCATTTTTGTAACATTTTATTCACTGGCTGTGGAAGGCTGCATAATGTTAGGATGAGATTACACACACACACACACACACACACACACACACACACAGTGTTATGTGTTACCCAGCCACAGGCATGCAAACTGAATTCCTCACTTTTGAGGCTTTTTTTTTTTTTTTGGTGATCTCACTCTGTTCTTTAATGGAATGCCATGACGATTATTTAGTTATTACAGCAGCACTGAAACATCTTGGAGTGATGTATTTTGGTGTGAGGTGATTTTTTTTTTTTCTAACTCTGATGTCACCGTGATGTCCGCCAGCCTGAGTCAACGGGATGATGATCATACCACTCTCCCACACACGTTGCCATTCACAGTCTCACTGACTCAGACAGAAGGAAGTGTGCGTGCCGGGATGAGCCAAACAGGATCTTCCTCTTTTTTTTTTTTTTATTCAAATAATTAACATACATTAGCTTTTAACACAAAGACACAAAGTGTTTTCTTTTTGTCGCCCCATGGCTTGACTCGAGAGAAAAAAGCTATTTCCAGTTTCCATTATTTATTAATACCTCTTTGTTGTTGCTCATGTCCTAATCTCATTTCCTTTAGTCATTAGTGTTGTACGACATCAAACACAGCTGCCAGAGCAATGAGTGCAGGGGAGCGAGGGGGAGAGAAGTACGGCTATTGCTGTTGGACACTCACTAAAGACCCTTTTAACAATGCTCGTCGCTGTGGAATATTTTTCTGTCAAGCTGTTTAAATTCTCAATATGAGCAATATAGCGCTTTGAATAAAACGACAGCTTTGGTGTGTTTGTGCTGTTGTGTGTTTGTTGATCCAATTGAAACTGACTGGAGGAGGAAGAGGGGGAAAAAAAAAAAAAAAAGACCACGTCTCGGAGAAAGGATGCGCGTGCGTGACTTCTGGTGACCTCTTCGACAATAACGTCTTCTGTCTCAGTCTCCCCGGGAGAGATTAGCAACACATGAACTCGCAGTCCCATGATGCTTTTTTCATTGGCTTCCTACCCATTCATCACCATAACGCTCTCCTATGATGGCATTGTGGCGAGATGCAGTCCTCCGTGCATTCTCATGCTAATGTCGCCGCTCTGTGTCCTCTTGCAAGCTAATGCTATGTTATGCAAATGCTGTGTCATGCTTAATGTCACGACGTAGCGAGAAATGGTGAACCGGGACAATATGGAAGGAGATTCTCTGTTCTTCAAAAACGTTGTCTCTTTAATAAAGCCGCCATAACTTTTCATGCATTTCTACACTGAATACAGCATCTTTGTGTTCCTCTGTGTCTCTGTATGAGATCACTGAAATGCTGATTGGCTGCAGCTAATGATGTACACAAATATTTTTGAGACAGTTTTTAGAGTTTTCATATTGCAGAGTGACTCTGTGGCTCCTAATTGGCTGAAGAAGGTGAACCTGGACATTTTGTGCTGAGTCATCAGCTTGTTAGGTTTCATTTTTATGGGCATGCTGTTTGTCTGCCAGCAGAAGCAAAGGTGAAAGATCAGGTGAAACTTCAGCAGAAAACAATGCTCGCAAGTGTCCAACTTGCTAACCTGCAGCCTGTGTTGTTGGGTTGTTCTTTGTCTCGTTTGCCAGCTATGATTTTCAAAAAAAAACAAACATTTCATTCTGTGACAATACTTTCTACTGACCCGTCCTCTCTCTCTGGATGTTTCCACAGGATGATAGTGATGGGATCCCGTGGTCGGAGGAGCGGGTTATGCGAAAGGTGCTTTACCTCTCCCTAAAGGAGTTTAGGAGTGCACAGAAACGGCAGCTGGATGACGGAACCACAAACTCCAATGGTAAGTTCACATCCGTGTCCTTTAATCCACTGTGCCTCCCACCCTCACACTTGTGTTTTCCTACTTGGATGGATATCAGATGACTGTATTTGTGGCTGTCCACTTTACCACAATATGATATTTTGGTGATTTTTAGTGTATTCAATGCCATGTAGTGATGTATACAAGTGGAGGCAGAAGGCAAAGGTTTGAACAAACATTACCACTGCATGCCAGTACAAAGAAGAAGTTTAATTCCGCATTTTTTCTCAGTTTAGGATCTTTTTGTCACCATGTACTTGGAAATCTTTATTTATTTATTTCACTGAGATTCGACGAAATGAACAAAAGAAAGTGTTGCGTGAGCATTCCTGGAGCAAATGTCAAGAGTTGCCAATTTTGTCTGGCTTGGCTGACACTGGCGTCTCAGTCTCTGTAATTGCAGGCGACGGTTTTATTAGTGGGTTTGTATGTGAAGACTAAGCATGTTTTCATCGCTGACGGAACCTGATTTGACGAGACCAGATGATCAAGGACTCTCATTTTGCTTTTTGTTGTGGGTCAGTGGGCAGTGAGCTGTAGTCTTTCACTTCGTTGGTTCAGTGTCACATCCTCAAAGGAACCCTTGAACTGAAAGTTTTTTTTCCCCATTTATTCTCAGATGTTTAGGCACCAAACACAGAGGACTCTGATGAGGTCTTCCACAGTACAGCGCGCCAAGAAAAAACATGTGTGGAAGTGTTGTTAATCTTTTTCAGCTCGGGCATTTACGCTGGCCCCTCGGCCCAGACTTATTAAAACATAAGCCCGACATGAATTAAACACTTGAAGTTGCTTAGTTAGACAGAAATCCAATTCCAGGTGGGAGCCCCTTCTACATTAACAGTTGAGGGACTTTGCTGTTGTGCTGCGTAAACCTGAAACAACACAAGAAGAGTGAGAGCACAGGGGGGTTGGGATGGGGGGGATGAACAGCTTGTTTTGAACCAAGCTGCCACCGTGTCTTTGTTTGACACCGGTGCTCCCACACAAAAAAAAAAAAGCCCTCAGCCAGCCAACAGTGGAGATTTGAACTTCACACGTGCCTCAGAAGCTATTCTCAGCTGACATTAACACAACCCAGACACAGAAAGAAAGGAAAGTCATCCAGCTAGGCAGGAAGGGAGACAGGCAGGCAGACAGACAGACAGACAGACAGACAGGAGGGAAGTCTCTTTTGAAATGTAGCTTATCTTTCATACCTGGCGTTTTTTCCCCCCCTTTTCTATTTTTCTCTTGTTTTCTTTATTATATGTTTTTCCACACCTTCATTTCTCCTGTGCGTCTGTGCCGAGCGCCCCCTCCTCTCCCTGTATCTGTGTGTCTGTCTGGCATCTCATAGCTGCCACTCCACAGCTCCTCGGGGCCTTTTAAGCCGCCGCGGGTGAGCTGACCTTATCGCCTGAATAAAAATGACTCATTAGAAAGCGACGGCGGCCCCGTCGTGCCGGGGGTAACGACAGCAGCCCGCGTTGACACAAAAGGGAGCTGGGGCTGAATAGACGGGCCCCGCTGTTTTAGAGCACCGTGGGTTAGCAAGGCTTTGGAGGTTGTACGAGCGGCACAGTTTCCCGTCTCGACTAGACGTTGTGGTGAAACTGTCAGCCATTTTGGAGGATCACACTCAGCGTGCGCTTACATCCTGAATGGGCAGCCCCTGCTGTTTTTAGAGGACTGTGGGTTAGAGAGTCTGGGCTTATGTTGGAGCCAGACATGTGCCACGGTTTTCAGCCTCACAACGGTGTTAATGTGAAACTATCAGCCATTTTGGAGAGCACGCGTGTGTGTGATCATTAAATGTGTAATTGATAGAACTGGAGAAGATGATGGATTAGAGAGAACTGTCATATCTATCAAATTTCAGAGTAAATGATGTGCTTTTGGACGGTTGGTTAGACAGAATTTTAAGGCATTGCCTTGGATATTATAATGGACATTTTTTTAAGTAAAATGGTCATCAAAATGCTCATTATGAGATTCCAGGGCCACATCAAGAAATATTTAGTTTTGTCAGACTAACCTAATCTAAATATATTTACACCATTTCTGCTTAAAGAATCAACTTTGATTGTCTAAATAGTTGCTGATTGGTTGACTAATGGATTCATCTCATTGTTTCCGCTCTGTTTGAAAGATTAATGTAAAAATAATGTTTGTTAAAGGCCAGGATCAGGTCCAAATAAAGGAAAAGCTTTATGATAAACATCCACCATTTTGGGGAAATAGGTATCACGTGACTGAAGGAGGTTACAGCACAACCTGGTTGCTTCCCTCTGTAACAACGGCGTTTCTCCTCCTCCCCAGGCATCTGTCTCTCCGTCTCTCCCTTCCCACATACCACCATCCATCCCCAGCCTCTCCCTTCTTCTTCCTCCTCCTCTCTCGCTCCCCGTGTGGCAGCAGTGGCTATCTGTTTTAAAGGGGGTGTGGCAGTCTGTCAGTCAGCTGTGTGTGTGTCCGTATGTGTGTGTGCGTGCGCGTATGTGTGTGTCAGTCTATCTCCCCACCCACCCCAGCCTTCTCCCTGCCCATAGCCAGCAATTATGCCATCTCCCCAGCCACTCTACCTCTCGCTGCTGGCAGCCGTCCATCTCCGTGTCCATCACACTTCCTGCTTCTCCCGCTCGCCGCCTGCATTATTTAACAAATGACATTATGCCCTCCTGCGTCCCGGCTTCCGCTCGTTCACCCCGCTCACCCTTCTCTCTCCGCTCCATCACGGCCAGGTTCTTCCTCTTCCTCTCCTTTTCTCGTGCCCCGGTCTCCCTCCATCCGACCGTCCTTCCGGTTGTCTCTCCCCGGATGCAGGGTTTCATTACACATCAATAGGACTCTGGTTACTGCCTTCTCTGCAAGCTCCTGTCTCCTCTCTCCCTCCCGCTGCTCAATCTCCTCGACTATGTATCTCCGCTCCTTCTTCCTCCACACCGTAGCCTCTCTCTCCTCCTGTTCCCTCCATCCGTCTCTCTCTCCCCTTTTTCTCACCATCTCCGTCTTTTCCGCTTTGTCCTTCCTGTCCTCTGCCCCCTGTCTGTCTTAACTACCTACAGTGTCTGTCACCCCCCCCCCCCCCTCTTCTTCCATTCTTCCCCCACCATCGCCGCTCTCCCTCCCTCTCCCTCTGTCCTGTTTCCCACCCTTCCTCTCCCACTCTCAGAATCGTTGGAGCTGCGTCGTCTTCCTGCACCTCCTCAGTTCGCCCATCTCCCTCGGCTACACTCGTCTACAGCTCTCCTCTTCCCCCATCCTTTCCTTTCCTCTCCATTTCCCTGAGTGCTATTGATGGAGGAGCTGGCTCCTGGCCAAAAATCAGGAGGGGCTGTGGAGAAGGGGCTCCCTGTTTGCCCACATCTGTCTCTCTCACTGTCCCCTCTCTTTCTCTTCCGGTCTGTCTGCCCATCTCAGAACCTGCCGTTCCTCCCAGTTTTTTTATGCATGCTGTCCCCTTTCCTTCATCACTCGCTCTGCTGTCAAACTGCTGTCTGTCTGTATTTCCCATGCTGCCAGCCCTTTGCATGAACAGAGTGGCAGCCCGTGGCAGCTGAAACACTGTGTGGGCCACTATTCTCTCTGTGGAATAGCAGCAGAGAGAACGATAGAAGGTGAGGGGGGGATCACAGTAGCTGAAAGAGGGTGACTTTAGGTAATCTACCCTCGCCTCGCGTGCTCCTTTTACACAACAGCTCCTGCCGTTTCAGTATCCCATCTCTGCCTTTGATGCTTTAGATTTACAGCGTCGAACTTCACAAAGCAGATGCCATGTTTCTGAACTGCACATTGTTGTGTATGGCTTTTGTTCTGGCTTGCGGTAAGTGTCATGCAGTGTTGTTAGGTCCAATTTTGGACGGAAGAGAGCAATATATTTGGGGCTATTTGTAATCCTCTCACCAGGCAGTCCGGGTTTAGTATCTGCTACAGCTCTGGAAAAAAAAAAAAAACGTCTGGGAATGGGTACTACGGAGAGTTTCCCCGAAAATAAAAGTACCCATTGTTTCTTTTTATATTATCCCGCAGTTTTAATTGTATACAGGCACAGAGGATTACTCGAACAAAGGGCATGAAATAGAATTTTAGTGCTCTTGTTTACTAGAGGCAAAGGGAGATTATGGCCTTGTATAACATTAGAGTTTAAACTGCAAATTGTACAGAATTGTTCGTTTATTAGAAGGAAGTCAAAAGACAGATTACTACCATACATCTAAGAACAAAGTGAGCGTTTTATCACAGCCATATTCACAGCTCCCTGTCGGTTAGGAGTGGAATTGTACTCTCTGTTTGTAAGTGTAATCTCTGCCTCCATGATGATCCTCTCCGACTCCAGACAACTCCGCTATAGTTCCACTTATTACTGCAGCTCCCACTAATAAGCTCCTCTCAGCCCTGTGATATGCCATGTTACGCTATGTACCGCTGCTCACTCCCTCCTGCTCTCTCGAGACTTTGAGGTGAACATAGCGAGGCGATGGGCTTAGTTAAGCACGCCCCCCCATAGGAGCTGCTTTTGGGATGGCACAGTAGCATTTCCCTCCGCTGCCCTATCTCATTCCAATCTGCCACCGCTCCAACCTCTTGTAGGCCTCCACCAGCACTGTGATCTCCAGTATGGCTCCCCCCGCCTGTCTGCCATGCTCTCCCATCCCCGGCCCTCTGCCTTCCCAAGATTCCCAGCTCTGCCCCTCAGACGGGCGTTCATGTGCAACCAGCATATGTCAAACAACTCTTCGGAGGACTGGAGGGGAGGGAGCGGAGAAGAGAAGAAGAGAGGGGGTGGAGAGACGGGCCTCCGCCTGTTTGTTTTGCGTTCTGTGGGGACATCATGCGTCAGTCATTTTCTGAGCACAATTAAAGTTAATGAGCTATTCCAGGGTTGTTGGGTTTTTTTTTGTTGCTGTGGTGCAACTTTCACTGGCAAAACACGTTGTCCAGAAGCCGTGATGAGACTCTTTGGAGCTCCTCAACCAATTCTAATTTTTAATCAGTTCCCCCAAATTAAAAATTCTTTCCATGGTTACACATTAATTACTGAAAAATGTCTTAATCTGTCACAATCTGTGGAATTTATCCTAAAAATGTGTAGAAATTTTCCACAAATGTAGATGAATCGAATTCTCTGCTGCCATGTGAAGGTTTTTTTCCACCCGTGCGAAGGGTTAACTTCAAAGGACTCTGAGTGGAACTCTTGATTGATTAAAGGCACTCGGATGTAAGCCCTTCGTGCTAACCATGACATTGAAAAGCAGTGATTCACCCCTGCCCTATAGACTTGCAGGCTCTCCAACGCCAACATAAGCGTTGACAGCGGTGCAACGGCCTTACTCATCATGCCGGCGCTTGTTAACTCTCTGACCGCAACGATCTGTGGTGATGACTGTACCTCCGCTTTCAGGTACTGACCTGCCCCGCGTGTGTGTGAGAAAACCAAACAAGCCTGTGTATCTATGCAATGATGATAAAGTGCGGCTGCCTGTGTGTGAGCGCCATTCAGCCCAAAACACATTTATAAATCTCAGTTAAATCATATGTTTGAAAAACTCCTTTTACCTGCTCCACAATTCATCCTGTCTCCTACACTGTCATTTGATCTCAATATTCCCCTTCCCGTGCCATCTTCCTCAGATGACACAATGCCCGGGCTTGTTCAACAGTAGCCTCCTCTCTAACAGGATATCATTCAAGTTGCCACTTATCCTAACCTGTGCTCCGCTGTCGTTATTATCTTAATTTATTTTCATTTTGACACCCGCTATTAGGCGTTTGCGGTGCAGGGTGAGTGACATATCCCTCCAAAGCATCAGTCAAATGGAATTTCACTGCGCTGGGAAGGCAATGAACAAAGAGCCCCGTCAGCCAATGAGAAAGTGACATACCACTGGAAAGGTAAATGAAAGGATTTATGACAGGAGTGTTTCTGGTTAAACAAACCACAGAGAGAAGGCTTGACTGTTCAGTGAGTCATCGTTTTGTTTTTGCAAAATGAACATGAATAATTTACCAATCTGCCAAACTGAAGTCCAGTCAGGCATGAATACGCATCAAAGCGGGTCAAAACGGGTGAAATCTGATTAATTGTTGTCGGTGTTAAATTGATTGCTGTGTTGCTCACTCGCTGATATAAATCTCCAGCTTTCAGCTCTGCAGAGTGATATTTCAGCTGGCAGTTTTAAAACCTGTGACTGCCCCTGTCTCCTGTCGGCGTCTTCGGCAGTTCCCGCATTCTTCTTTTACTAATAATTCTTGAAAACCTTTGAACTTCCCCCAGCCGTTTCCCCCTGATAAGTTTGCAGATTTGCACGCTACTGTTGAATCAGACAGTTAGTGTGTGTGTGTGACACATTCCAAGAATCGCAAGAGCTGCCCATGAGGAAATCAAGCTTTGTGATATCGTTTTAATTTGGTTGTCTCCCCTAATTACCATTGACTTCCTCTCCTCTGTTTGACCTAATTTGAATTCTCGCTGCCTGTTGTTGCTTTTGATTTAAGAATCTGTCTGGGGGCTTATTTTGTTTGTCTGAGTTGCTTGCTAAATATTTAATTAAGGCTCTGTCAATTGGGCTCACTAAGAATGTCAAGTCCAGCAATATCTGCTCACTTCTTCGCTGCCTCGGGCTTGTTTTTTAAAAAAAAACTTAATCCTTTGTCAAAGGGCACACATCATGTACATCAGCAGGGAACGGCAGTTGTGTCCGACGAGGGAAAATGTGGACAGATATATGAATAAATCTCTCCTCGCTCCAAAACGAGCTCCCTGTGATGCTGCCGTAGACGTGGCAATACGTTATGTGAAGAACCGTGTGAGACTTTGAGTCACATTCACCGCATAGACTGTGTCACTGTTTTCACATTGACTGCGGATGCTTTCGGCTCAGCATCTCCTTCTGCGTGTTGGTGAAGTCTAGATGCTTGAATAATTTGTGTTCTGTCTGAATTCATGAAACTCCTCTTCTTTCTGTCTCTCTTTTATTCTCCATGTGCTGCGCGCTCGGGCAGATAGAGACACACACCATAATCTTATCAAAAGAAATATATCTACTCTGCCTTCAGCTCACTGCGTCAAATCAGAAACAGAAGGCTTCATTAACACAACATTGTTTGTTCTCTGGAGACTTGAGCTATATATTTATGCAACATTAAGCCCACAGGTTCATAAAATATCCACAGATATCTGATAACCCTTTTGGATCTTCTCTCCTCAGGTTCCCTAGCCAATGGGCAGCTGAACGGCTCGGGGTCAAAGGGCAGCCACAAAGAAGATGGGTCCTTGCGCTCTCAGGGCCTGGATGGCAGCAAGTACGGCGAGGACGGTCCTGTAAAGAAAAGGTGAGTCTGCTGAGTGTGTGTGTGTGTGTGTGTGTGTGTGTGTGTGTGTGTGTGTAATCGTGTTTGTGAGTCACTGGGTCATCAAAGAGCTTTATAGGGCTCTCAATCTTGTATTGGTGTAGAGCTGTGTAGTTTATATGGAGGCCTGCAGCTGCTGCTGATTGTGTGTGTGCGAGAGTGTGAGGTGATGAGAAACTTTTTTTAGTCGTGATGAATTTCCTGAGCTGTGTGAGTTAGGTAGCTGCCATGTGATACCAGCGTGGCACACACACTTACACACACACTTTATCTTACTCTTTTTTCCTGATTTGCTCTCTTTCGCTCTGTGTAACACATTCTCTCCATCTCTTATACTTCCCCGTGCACCCTCTCTAACAACATCCCTCTGCAAAATCAATTGAAAATGTTTCACTGCCGCTTTGTCCATTGCATCGATTTACAAACTTAGTGCGCGCACTCTTTTTGTCATTTCTTCCTCTACCCTCGTCCGGACGAGAGAGCAAGTTGCCCATTAGTTTTGTAATAGGAGATGACAGTCAACAGAGAAGTGTAAATGGTGGCACCCCATAAAGGGTGCGGAGGTCTTTTAATGAGCACGCCCCCTCATCTTTTAACGCGAATGCCATTTCACTCATTTATAATTAGCCACTTAAAGGAATGCATTTCCAAATTAATCACTTCAAAATTGAACTTGTCGCAGACTACAATACAATACGCTGTTCATTTCCAGCCTGCATCATTAGTTTTTTTGTTTGTTGTTGTTTTAAACGAAGGCATTTATATCACGAGTGAATTATTGAAATGGATTGATTTCGTCTGTTTAAAAAAAAAAAAAAAAATCAGAGATTGGTATGAAACGCTGCTGTCTCCCTGTCTCTCGCTCTCTCTCCGAGACAAATGTTCTTGGAGAATGGAATAAAGGATCGTTGGAAAATGTGATGCTTCTAATGCATTCAGCATGAAGCAGGTTTTGAAATCACAAGCTGGAAAATATGATTTACAAATAATCACGCTCTATAGAGTGTACAGCAGATTAAAATGGCTGGTGTGATGTTTCTCCCTCTGCCACAAAACCACACGACACACGTAACACACACTGCACAATACACTCACATTCATGCTTGTGTTTTTCTTCTATTGTTATATTTTCATTCTTACTCCTACGTTTTATTCTAGCTACTGTAGGGTGTGTGTGTGTGTGTGTGTGTGTGTGTGTTGTTTTTGTTCTGCCTCTGGTCTCTCTCTCTCTCTCTCTCTCTCTCTCTCTCTCTCTCTCTCTCTCTCTCTCCTCGCTCTCTCTCTCTTACACACACACACACACACACACACACACACACACACACACACACACACACACACATTGACAGGGCATCAAAGCATCAGTGTAAAGCTAGGGGCGGAGTCTGGGGGGGCCGGACAGCAGCAGATGTCCTTCTGTAATGAGCAGCCCATACAGGCTCCATTCAGTGCGTGTCAAGCACCTGCCTAAGTCCTCCTAGCTGTCATTCGATACTGTAACCTCCAAATCTGAGCTCGGTCATTACAAGCTTTCATCTACCTGGCTTCCAAACAGAAGAGAGGGCCTCTGAAGCAGCTGATAAGAAATTATTATTTTTTTCCCCCCCTCGCAGTCTTAAATGCTTGAATCATTGTGGTAAAGGAAAAAAGAGAAAGAGAGAACAAAAATGTGCTGTTAACAGGTGATCTTGAAGTCAGCCAGAATAAATAAGGTCGAACTGTATAAACAAGAGAACAATTGGAGTGGGGACTGACTGACAAAACCAAAAAAGTGTTGACTTGAAAGTGACCCTGCAGCTTATAGTATAGCAAAGAGTAAACACTTTACTGAGGAAGAAACGTAAGGTAGAAACGCTGATAACGTAGGACAAGGACACTCTCACACTTTTTTATTCTCTCTTTGCTCTGATGGCCTGTAGCGCAGTGTGTGTGTTGAGTGGAGTTCAGTTAGAGGCCAGCCCTGGTCTGTGGTTTTCATTAGTGCACATGCACACACACAAATGTGCATACACACGGCAGGACTGAATGAAGAAAGGCTCTCTATCTGATGCTAATGAAACACAAGCCTAGCCAGTACTTGGCATCGCCTCATGCCCTCTTTTAAAAAGCCCATTTTGTGTGTACTTTGTGTGTGTGTGTGCGTGCGTGTGTGCTTTATGTGTGAAGGATGACTCCAGTGCCCTGGCATGGCTGCCCCGCACTGTTCCCGAACAGGACTAACTGAGATAATGCCAGGAGCTTTTACACCTGGCAGCGGCCAAAACAGAAGGGAGGAGCAAGTGGCGTAGCTGGTTCCAATTTTGAGTTAAGAAAAAAAGTTTCACACTGTGGAGAGAGGATGAAGGGATAGAGGGTTAGACAGAGAGGGGAAAGACTGGGAGGAGCGGCGGAGGGAGAGAGGAAGCAGACAGAAGGACAGGTGCGAGTGATTTTTGGCAGGAAGCAAGCCCCCTTTAGAAGTCTTTGAGATCAACTCTGTGTTTGCCTTCCCATGCTCCTGAGATTGGTGCAGGAGACTGGCAGCACATCCCCTCAAACATGCCAGCTCATTGTAGCCCTCTCCTACCAGCATGACCATATTCTCTAAATGGGGTTCCCCTGCCAAAAGTGGGCCCTGCACGCACGCACACACACACACACACACACACACACACACACACACACACGCATGGAAACTTACATTCACAGCCCGGCACAGTCTCATCTTCACTGCCTTGGTTTACTGACCTAGTTGTATTCTGCTCCCTCCTCTCCCATATTTGATTTAGGCTGAAGGGTTTCTGTGTGTTTACGAGTCACTGAGGTGTCAAGACAAGTCCCAGAGCAATGCTGATGTCGTGGCTAGCAGAGAACTGCAGGTAGCCTTTTGCATGTGTGGTGATAAGACTTTAGAACAACTGCAGAAACTTAAGCTCAGTCATCCAATATGCTGCTGCCACAGAAGCCTCTTCTCCAATAAGCTGTCATGATTCTGGCATTTAGTCAGCACAATAATTACAGTCATAAATGAAATGAGTAAATCATTCTCTGGTATTTAAATTCACCCTCACAATAGTCAGTCTGAACATGACTCCAGTGTGGTTTGCTTTGTCGTGATCAGGACATTTTTGTGGCTTTGGTTGTGTATATATATTGGAGTATGTAGGTACAGCTTTATGGTTTTTAATTTGCGTTAATTAATCTGATGCAATTCAAGGTTATTAGAATCTTGGATGAAATCAAAACTAGAAGGAAAAAAAAAAGATTTATTTTTTGCATCTCACTTCAGCCCATCTGATGCTTACAAGAGCTTTCATGCCATAGCCACCAGCGACTCAGCTGTTAGTTCAACTGTGTGAAGTCTAAAAAGAACTCATGAAGCACTGTAAAAGTGTGTGTGTGTGTGTGTGTGTGGACCTGAAGTTGAGTGTCCCTCTTAAACAGACTTCTTAACTTAATTTCGAAGTTCTCTTTTTTGGTTGCTCTTTTCTTTTTTCGTTTTTTTTTCTCCCACTCTCTCTCACTGTGAACCCCACTTTTGGCTCTCTTTGAATCTTTTCTCTCTGTTGTCTGGGCCAAGACACACACTCACACACTCAGCTGCTGCTGCTTGTTTTGTTTCGACTTAATGAATGCCAAGTGTGTACACACACACAGACACACACACACTTGTCTTGTCTAGCGTAACCAATGACTCTTGTCAGTAATGCATAATCACCATTTCCATTTATGAGGGATTACATGCATGTGCATAGGCCTACACACACACACACACACACACACTGCAAATATGTGCATAAAAAGAGGGCCATAATGTGTGTATTGATTTTTCTTAAGATGGTATTGTGATGGCACCTATATGTAATGTAGCACCTAGTCCTACTAACACCCAATGTTGTATTCATATATAATACTCAGACTCACAAACAAGCAGACAAATTGAGCTCATTAGAGAGCTAGACAGACAGTCCACTGAGCTTTTAGTCCGTCAATTAGAATGCCATCTTTGTTTCTGCAATCAAATAGAAGCTTTTTTTAAAAAAGCAACATGACAAAATACTGTCTGTGCTCATCCCAGCACACTCTAAAACTGCCCGTCTCTGTCAGTGAGTCACCCCTCCATGTCAGTCTCCTAAAAAAATCTTGTCTAAACTCTGCTCTCATTGTCGCTTGCAGCTTTATGAAAGCCTTCTGCCCAGGCTGAAATGGCAGAGCGAAGGAGTATTAAGCATCCACCATGGCACATAATGTCACTCAGTGCGCCGACTCGCTCCCGTAATCACTGTCAAACATGAGCGCGAGAGCGCCGCGATTGTTGCACAGATTAACCGTGTTGCAACTGGTTTGCGTGACGCTTCTCATGGCACAATGCAACAGAATCTGAATAGTTCATAGGATTTACTGTACGCTGTTATTTTTGTATCTGGAACAACTTGGGGCTGCCAGTCAGACAAGTCTTTTAATACTCTGCTTTCCTGCACAAATATGTCGTAACTCAAGCTGTTATGATGACTTGGCATACTGTATCAGTATATTAAAATAATAAGAATCTCATTTTGAGATGAAGCACAGCCCTCGTGTGTGAAGTTATGTGTTCAATGAGACTATTCCCTTTTTAAATGTAGCTGGATAAAGCCAAAGGCAAGCTGCACTATTAAAGCTGGAGTGTGTGTGTGTGTGTGTGTGTGTTTGTGTGTGCGCGTGTAAAGAAAAATGTTTCAAAAGTGTATCAAGAGGTGTTCCACTGCAGAGTGCAGCGACCCATTAAAAGGGTCAGTCTTGTCATCTCAACCTGAGAATCTTCTGTAAATTGGAAACGCACCAGTGAGAAATTGATCAGCTAGGAGCGGTGTGTGTGTGTGTGTGTGTTTAGCACTTAGATCACTATGCTTGTGTGTTCATGTGTACTTCAGGTTCTTTCGAATCTGTCTGCTACGTTGTTGTGATTGCTGCACCACAGGACAACAAGACTCTTTTAAAAGTAGAAATCATTAAAATAACAGAAAAAGCTTCATTCAGTTCATGTACCTGTTTTATCGTATCTGTTCTCCACTTGTCCTCCATCCTTTGTCTGAGCCACAGCCCTCCTGTGTCCCTAGCCCCGAGGCCTCAAGTCCAGTCAAGGTCTCCGAAGGTCCACATGCAGGACTTTGGCTTAATTAGACTGATTGCTAAGCACATAGAGAATCATCTCTGATGCTTATTGACCTGGCTGTGGTCAGCCTCTCCCAGGGGTGATTTAAGAAGAACCGCAAGGTCAGAGGTCATAAGGTTTGAGTTCAGCCTGTGCTGTGGGGGAGGGTGGGTGGCAAATAGCCTTGAGCAGTGGACCTTGACTGCTAACAAAGCCCTACATTTAAGTGCCGTGTTTTATCTTTTCTTTCTGGCCGTGAGTGAAAAGGAACCAGAGCAGGAAGTACTCCTAATTCTTTTTTTTTCCTGCTGTGTAATTCACCACAAATTCAAAACCGCTGGCTTCATCTGGGTGAAGCTCTTATTAGTGTTTTGAAGTTATTCCAGCAGCGTTTAGCCCAAGTGTAGTGCCACTTTTGAACGTTAACACTCTTTAGGTGACAAAAGGGAAAATGGCTGACTTCCATCTGACCTAATATAGCATTTATATATTCACAGAGATACGGCTAAGCTTGATCTATTGTCAAGATGTCTTTTCTTTCCACATCTGCCTATCAGGCCATCTCCACTCTCATTGTTTCATTCAAAAAAAAAAGAAGGAGGAAGGGTGGGCGACAGAAAATCCAAGGTTATATTTAAATATGCACACAGGCCCTGTTATTTCTTTATATCTTTAATCTCAGATGAATATGAGCTTTATTGTGACTGCTTGACGCTGTCACAGCTTAAAACTGAGACACACGCTATCACACCTCTGGATAACGCACCCACATTTATCTTGTTGTCAGCGCGGAGCAGTTAAGTGTTAAAACCGCACGCTGACAAAATGTACTGTATGCATACTGTATGTTACTACCGTGGTTATTAAGCCCTGCCCAGCTGGACTACTGTGTGCACATTTGTCCTCCCAGCAGACTCATTGACTTATGATGGTGTTTATTTGTGTTTGCCATGCATATGCTCAGCATATACTGTATGTGCGAGCGGGTGGAGGGGTGAAGGGTTCTATATGGAGGTTGTTTGCGTATGTGAAGCTCACAAGGTCAGTGGGTCAGACCACTGCAGCGCTGTCCTCCTAAATGCACAGAGACAGGAAAGCAATAAACACACTGAGTGTTCAGTTACGACTGTTTACACTGACCACACATCGTCCCTTTCAGGCTCCGTGTTGGGTCTTAATACATCATTATCAACCCCGGTAGTTGCTCTGACACAGGCTATAAAGTAACATCTGTAAAAGCCAGCTGATTCATTTTCTTCATTTGATATAATTGGAACTGTTTAATGTGTCAACTTAAAGGCATACAGCAAATGAACAGTTAGTTGCTTGTTGAAAGGTTCCATGTTAAAACATTGTAGCCGTGCTGGTTTGTCTCCTCCGTACACATGTGCTAATGCTCATATTCACGCCATACATATGGTGTCGGTTACATTGTGATCATTGTGCATACACACTATTTATTTTCACTCATTTATGTGCTGATGGATTTGATCTGAGCAGACTGCCAGGCAACACACGCAGAAATAAATACAGATCGACGAGCAGAGACATTGATTAAACACATGCACGTTTCGTGAAGCTTAATCCCCGCGTATAAACACTCATACTCTTATGTACATAAACACGTACATGGATGTTGCTCTGATCAGGACAGAAATGGACTCGAGCGCTCACACCACAACAGACGCACGCACACAAACAGTCTCGCAGAGACAGCTGCAGTGAGGTAGTCTTTTATCAGGACCATGTGGGCCATCTGGAGCCAATTAATACAACCCCTAAGGTACAGACTCTGGATCAGCGCTCTTCTCCTCACACAATAGCCTTTACCATGGGAGGGAACACACAGTCTGACTGGAGCCCAACCTCATGCCAACATCGATCAAACCTTTTGGACACGGCAGCGGACAAGCTCGAGACTTGGGCTTGATTCAGATGTGCCATATTTCTGCAAAAGCCTAAGAAGCAGTAGGCAGGTTTAGGCTGTCTGACGTATTTTGAGAATCACTTGTACTGATGTGGACGCATTTATAAACATGAAACATTTTTAATGACAGAAACACATTCAAATTATACAAAGATATAATTATTCAGAGATAAACAAACAATATATGCTCTTATTTTTGTTGTATCTTTTGGAAATTTCTGTCAGTCTACCAGAATAATTGGCTGTTTTAATCACAATATTCTAGCCTGTTACACTTTCACACTTCTTAATCAGGGCCTGTCTTTTCTTTGTCTTTTTCTTCTTTCCCTTGCTTTCAGCCTTCTCATCCTACTTCTAGTGGTATGTGTGGAGTGGATGCAATTAAGACAAACAATTATTTTCCAATTAGTGCCGCATTTTTGGCATCGCTAGTGACTGCTCGCATCCAAAGAACTTCACAGTATAAAGAGTGCAGACTGCTTTAAAAGTCAGAGGCTGACACATTTGCACAAATCAACACAGGGGACTGCTAGCTCGTGTTCCACTCGCCAGCCTTATCCAAATATCGGGTTACAGCGGTACAGCAAAGGTCTGAAACCAAACCACACAGCGACTGCCACACATAACAGCCAAGGCCTCCCCTGTGGAGGACCCAGACATCGTCTACAAGGCACACAGTGTACAGTATGTGACCTCAGGACCACAGACACACGTCATTAAATGTCTTCTCACATTAAGGTGCTCAGCGTGTCACTCAGTCTACTAATTCGTTAGAGGATTCAGCTCGGACGCTTTGTTCGGCGGAAAAATAGAAAACCTGGAGCTGAAAGCAGAATCTGGCTTTACATGTCCTATAATCAGAGAATGGGCCTCACATTAAAATGTAACCTCGGTATCAGGCTTCACGTCTAACTTTAGAATCAGAAACAGGCTTGGTATCTGGTGTTGGTTACTTGTTTCAAGCTAGATTTCACCCATTAACACAATTGCCAAATACAAATGTTTTCTCAAGCTCCAGCAATTAACGCTGAGTCATCTATAACGTGCTGTTGAGTTCAAGTCTCAACAGTGTTGGAATCACTTCATTTGTCCCGTCTGCTGTTCTAAATTATATACCGCTTGTACTTATACATATTAGACTGCATTCATCAATATTAAATATACGTAAAGAATTGAAAGAAGCTGATCTGCTGAGCCAACAGCTTATTCTATAAATCAAACGCACGGGAGAGGCTGCTTTTTCAACAAACCAGCCCCTGCCTAATTGGCATTTAGAGCATTTATCCTTTGCATCTATTATAAGTGTTTTATGCACAAATGAGTTGCTTTGCTGTTTCATAAATCAGCTGTTAAGTCAGCTCTGTGTGCACAAACACACACCCACACACACACACACACGTGCTTAGTCATCTAGTTTCTTGCACCCTGCTGATGTGCTGTGCTCTGGCTGACAGTAAACTGGTGTAAGGAGCCAGTTTGGGTTGGAGGTTTTTATTTGCGATTTTCTTCTCCTGCACTGAGGGTTATTGAGTTATTGACTGAGTGCGAAGGAGAAATTCAGTTTTTGCTGGCGTCCCTCCAGACGGGGAGGGGAGATGAGGGTCTAATCCACATCCCAGAAGCTGGTAGAGGGTGTAGTCTGACCTGCTGTTCCACCGGACGCTGCTCTGCAACGTTGCGTCTGTGACGTAATTTTGTTAACGACAAGTGGGCAAAATGATCCGTGAAAAGGATCTGTGGTGTCCTATAAGATCTTGTGTTTTTCCACTTCCCCTCGTCATCCATGGTGTCAAACATCCTCTGACTGGTTGACTTCTGGCCTGTTTATGACATGTAGTGCTGTGGTGTACGTGTTTATTTTGAAAATTAAACACGTATACCACAGCACTATATAAAACAATGTCAGAAAATGACCAGATGCACTATTCCACCCCTGCTGTGCTGTGCCTGGCTTCCTGCCTGGCTCAGTCTGCTCTTCTGGGACACTTCTGGTGAAATCACAAGCAGCATCTATAGTGGCTGTGCGCAGCCCCGGCAGCCGTGCCCGGTGGCGGATGCCCTCAAACCATAAGTCAAAAGTTGACCACGCTGAGAAGTCTTTCCATTACTGCAGTTCCCATGGAAACGGCCATGGCCTGAAAAGTGTTATAAGACATATAAGATAAGATGGAGACTGAAGACGAGAGCTGGAAGTCTTTGACTGACAGAGTCTGTGTGCATGTGTGGGATCTATGTCAGCTGTCCACATCTATGGTCCGAGTAAAACCCATTAAACTAGCTGTAGCTCATCTTTCACTTGTCCCTTCATCGACACCTCCTTCCTATTTTTCATCTTTACTTCATTTCATGTGTTTGAGGGAAATCACAAATGGCCCTTTATCCTCTCTTCTTCTTCTTCTTCTTCTTCTGCTTCTTCTTCTGCTTCTTCTTCTTCTTCTGCTTCTTCTTTTTCTTCTGCTTCTTTTTCTTCTGCTTCTCCTTCTTCCTCCTTTTCGTCTCCTTTCCCAGGACTGCTGGCTGTCAGGGTCGTCAAAATGTTCTCAGTCTGTTTCTTTCTGAGATAATGCTCTAGCAGCTATGGTGGCATGTGTAATATTAGACATTAGAGCAGCCCTTTGATGGCTAGATGGCTTGGGGGTGGGGGGGGGGGGGGGGGGGGGGGGGGGGGGGGTGGTAGCAGGAAAGGATGGAGGGAGGAAGGGATGGATGAAAGGTGGATTAGAAAGGGATGAATGGGGACATCCTGCTGTAATCTCTTTGCTTTTTCTCCCTCTATTGGATCTCTGTTTCCTCTTTTACTTCCCCGCACTCTCTCTCCAGCTCTCCTCTCATTCCCCATCAATCAGTCTAATTTTTCCTTAGGTAAGCCTCACGTTACCTACTGTGGCTCTGTACCAATCAGTATTCTATAGTTTAACACGCATGGGAACATGGTGTACCCTGGCTTATGCACACACATACACAGGCAGCGCTCCTCTGGGCAGACGGCGGGCTAAATGAGAGGCTCATGTTACCACTCAGCCCTCAGCGCAGTGGCAGCACTTACAAAAACAGTCATGTCGTTGCAAATTGTTCCCATGCTGATTTCTCAATATTTACCTGATCTTTGGGACTCTGAAGAGTGTGTGTGTGTCATCACCCTTGATATTGATAGCAGCAGTGTTTTTTTGTTTTGCCGCCCAAGCATGTGTGTCGTTTCCAAAGACAAGAGCTGTCTGTCATCTTTTAAAAATAATCTGAAGTTGTAGTCCTCACAATGGAAGGTGATCCCCCCCCCCACCCACCCACCCCTCTGCCTGTGGATCGGCTGCCAAGCCCGGCATTATCACATCATCAGTGAGGCAGATCTGTTTTTATTACCTTTTTATTAGCTCTGCCTCTGCTTTTAGCGTGCCAATAAAGAGAGGAGATGACGTCTGATAATGCATAGAGAAATGTACATACAGAGAGAGATTTAGTCCAATTATTAGAGATTACTTTGCAGCCACAGATGTATTTCCAGTGACTTTGGGAAAGCCCCCACAGCATATCTCCCATGTTAGTTAATAGGTAACAGATAACAGAAGATCGTCCCAGGAAAACCTGAGGCTTGTCTAAAGAGGCTCTGGTTGACTGTCTAGACAGGATGTAGTAAGCACATTGCTTTATTAGCTCATCCGTCTCTGTCGCCATTCTTTTTCACAGTTGTGTGTGCTTTTTGCTTCTGTTGTCATGCTGCCTGTTTTTCGTTTTTGTGTCAGTTATTCCCCCCTTCTCTGTCTCTCTCTCTCCATCTTTCTCACTTTTACATAGTTAAATAGGATCCTATTCATCTACAGTCAGAACAATAAAACTAACCAGGGTCTAGTGTACTAAAGAGCTCAGTCTCTGCTATCCTCACCATTTAGAAAGTGTTCATCGCACAGCTCAGTCTGCAATGTCAAATTGTAGATGATTGGATTTGTTGGACGGTGGGGCAGGTTTGGGCGGCTGCACATTTCAACCATTACACAGACATGCATATGTACACAGACGTGGACACATGGCCATGATAAAAAGCATTAAGATATTTCATTGACGTGCTTCTGTGCATTATGTGCATGAATTGAAAGAGAGGAGGAAGGATGTGAATCAGACGCGTGTTAGAAAGGAAAGGCCGCGGATGACGATCGAAGGACGCACTTGTGAGAGTGACAGAAAGCATCCCTGTAAACAAAGTTTGAAGTTTTATTGCCGTAAAACACAGTTCAGCACATGAAGCCAACACAGAAGTGGTTCCCCCAGTATATAGTTAATATCAATTATTATAGGCAGTTTGCTCAATTATAGGCTGTGCCGTGATATGAAGCGAGAAGAAAATGCTTTTTGGCTCTGTGGTGTTTGGACAGTTGCTTTGGGTAAACAGACTTTACAGCAAACAGGCTGTGAATTCATTCATGTGATTCATTTTTATTCAATTTATCCAAATACTGTTACCAAAAACAGTTTTTAGAGAATCTCATGAAGCCCTTTAACACGTTCACTACACAGTAACTTCAACAAAACTTCAAAATATGTTTCCTCATGTTGTGTTAAGTGTGTTTTTATGTAAAAGACTGCCCATACATGTAGGAACGTGTCTCTGTGTCGAAATATATACGTGGTGTAGTGTTTGCGGTTAAAGTTGCTATATCTCTGTGTATGCTTTCTTCCCCTCTTCTACCTTCTTCTCACGCTGCATCTTACCCAGTCCCGCAGTCACACAACCCCCTCCTGCTTCCATCTTCCCTCTGTATATCACTCATCTCACTTTCTTGCTTCTTCCGCACGTCTCTCTCTGTCAGTATGCCCTGCACGCTCCATCCCTGGTGATCACAACCCAAGTTTTATTGTGTTGCTCGCTCAGAAGCTAAATGTTTCATGAGGACAGACTTGACATTGGGTATATGTGTGTGTATTGTGTGTCTTTTGCACCCGTGTGTATGTGGAAGTGTTTGCATTTGTTTCTCTGTGCCCCTCAAGTCAGGCAACAACAACAAAAGGCCAGCCTAGCGGGCACAGTGTGGATGTGTGAAACAAAGAGGACTGTGCTTTTTACCCCTCACACTTCTCTCATCCTTGGTGCTCGTTTCTAGCTTTTTATCACACTCTTCTTCTGTAACTGGCCTTGAATGGGTTTTGATTTTTCATTTGTCCATTCTCGTTTCAACGGTTCATTTTTCTGTCTTTGTCAAGTCCATTCTTATTCTCCGTCCCTCCCTCTCTCTTTCTTTTAAAGCCCTGTACTAATATAGCCATCATCTTACAGATGTAGCAACTTAAAAGTTCCCGTGTTTCCGTGACGGAACCGTGACGGGACCGTGGCTGTTCCGTCACAGGTCCTGTCAAGGTCCTTGGCTGGTGCGTGACCGAAATGTAATCCCCCGCGATGACGTAGTCAGTGAGGCCCCGACTGGAAACGCCCCTAAGCAGTCTGTGTGAAAACCAGCTGCAATGCCTCATTTGTCCACGGGGAGGAGCAGTGATGTTCCGCTCTCACCGTCGACTGTCTAAAGACACATCTGAACAGATACGCCGGGGTGAGCTGATCAGCTGATCAGCGGATCAGTTGATGGAAAAAAAAAAAAAGTTGTGATAAGATAACACTGAGGCAGCAACAAGAACATGCCAACATAAACGCGTTATTAAAGAAAACTCCGCTCGTAACGTCCGTAACATAGCCTAGATGTTGTTGATTTAAACAGTGACCATAGGCTAAATGGCGTAAAGCGCAAATCGAAAGAATTACGGGTGAATCAAGTATGAAATAAGTCAAGTATTTTTGGTTTTAATAAAGTTTGCAGTATAAGCTTACGAAACCATCAAACATATATTTAGGCATTCCATGAAAGACTTTATTCGCAAGGAGGCTAAGCCAGGCACAAAACAGGAGCTCGTCGAGGACATACAGACGTTTTGGCAAAGGAGAGTCACCGTGGACTTTTGCAACAGACTTCTCTCTGGACTTTAAAAAGCTGTGCCGTGTATTATTATAATGGAGGGAGGCATAGTGGAAAATAAACAGTGGTGTCCATGTAGAATAAAAACATAACATATATACTGCAAACTTTATTAAGACCAAACATACTTCACTTATTTCATACATATTGTAACGGGCTGTGTATACACTGTGGCTGTTGAGTTGTGTTCAGTAAGTTAGGCTGCAGTGTATGGGGTGACGCCTGGGGGGGTGGCGTTGTTAGAGGCTGTGAAGCCTGTCAGTCATGGCAGTTGCCATGGCGATGAGGGGCACGAAGTAGCTAATGTGTTAATGTTATATGCTGCTGTGCTTGCCTGGTTTTATTGTTTTTTTGCCGTTGGCTACGGCCACAGGAGCCTGTGATCCAGATTAGGAATAAAGTCCAGCAAAACCCGTTGCTTCGTAGTTTCATTGTTCCGGGTCACTACAATATTCTTTCCATTTACGCCATTTAGCCTATGGAATGGACGAAAATGAAAAGGAGTCATTCATGTTCATGAACACACTCAAAATCACAAGGCTACTGTATAGTATGCAGTACTCAAACCAGCTGCATTCTTCGCTCTGTGATCTGTGACACTGGGAGACCAAAAAGCCCATCAAGTGCAAACAATGAGATGCTAATGAGGTGTTTGTATGGTTTACCTGGCCTAAAGCGTGCACTACAGTAAATACCTGCATAACAAAGGGCTTCCAAAACGCTCGTCTCTGCAGCTCTATGTCGCACAACAACAACGAGCCCTCCCCTCCAAATAAACTGTTAATTAAAAATAAACCATCGCTTGTATCTGCAGGTCTGACACACAGGCCTGGCAGCCCTGAGACGTCCGAACCGTTTTTTGTAACTTTTTTAAGGGTTAGTTTGTTGTTTACATGCAGATAAACGAGAGAGAGGCGCGAACACAAGAGAAGAGACGCTCCTGTAATTATGCAAAGACTAGTGGTGGCCATAGATTAGTCGCGCCAATCAAACAGCTGATTGCGCCAATGCCGGCCGGCATTAGCGCGATCAGCTGTTTCTCTGAGTAAACAAAGGCAGCTGTCCAGGTGGAAGCGGCATTTAAAAAACATCACCAAGAAAAACCATGAGAAAAACACGACAAAAGCACAAAACTCTCTAAACTGCTATAGAGATCAGGACTCCACGGAGTTACAGTGAAGAAAACAAAAACGAACAAAAGAGAAAAAAGTCAAAAAGTAAAAAAGCGACCTGAGAGGCTGGAACAGCTTTGAGAATAGATTAATGGTGATATTTTTTTTATCGCCTGATAAGAGTCTCACGTTAACGCAGATAACAGCCCACCACTAGTAAAGACAGAACAGACTAGATGTTGTTGATTTGGTGAATGCTGACATGTTAGATATAAACACCTTAAATTTAATTTCAATTCATGTACACGCTCAAATTATACGGCTACTGTACAGTATGCAGTAGTCAAACCAGCTGCATTTTCCGCTCTGTGATCTGTGACACTGAGAGACCAAAAAGCCCATTACTGTAAGCGCAAACAAAAGGTTGAGCAACGAGAATGCTAACGAGGTGTGTAAGCTACGTCATCTCCAGGTAGAACAACTGTAAAAAAGTTCTGTGAGAGAAGCGCCATCTCCTGGTCATACCCTGTAATTACACGAATGGGTGGAGTTACAGTAAAAAATAGACACGCCCGGGAGAAGGAGGGGGGTCTCTCCTTTCCCGGGACTTTGCAGGGAACCGGCTGGAAGTCAGCTGGAAGACGGCTGCCATTCAGCTGGCGTTCAGCTTGAACGGGAACTTTTAAGTTGCTACTACTGTATCTGGTTTACAACACCGGCAAAACTCAGCCTCTCTCTTTACCGGCTAATTCTTCTCTCTCTCTCTCCTCCATTCTTTGGTTTTATTTCAGCACTCTCAGGCATCTGCAGCCTTCTTGCCCTCAATCTTTTCTCTCCTTACTTTGCGAGTAAATCACAGCCTTGTGTGTGAAGTGACACCTGTCCCCATTGTGTTGTTCTGCCTATTGAATCGGCGTGTTCTTTGTTCTGTAATACCAGGGGAAGACAGAACCTCCTGTGCGCACGTAGCCCTGTATGTGAACGCCGAAATAAGGCAGCACTTTAACACGTTCAGTGACATCAGTGATTAAACATTTGGCTGCCGCTGTTTGTTTGCAGACAATTAGATTTGTATAAGTGCTGATCACTTTTGTGTACTGTTGAACGTGACAAGCCGATCACAGTCATAGGCCTTTGTGCGCCGAGCGTTTTGGTTGTAAACACACTGGGCGTGTGCAGCCAGCTGTTTGTTCAGTTTCCTCACACCTTGCGTCCGAATGCAGCGCTCCGGCACCGCGCGTGCAATCATCTCTCAATTTCTCACATATCGAGCTTACACCGGTGTCACGGCAGGAAATTGACACGTTTTGACACCGCGCTGTTCCCTGATTGAAGTGTAATCGGAACTCTGCACCTTTTCGGTGCGCCAAATGCATTGTGGGTGTTCTCCAGACATGATCCTATCTTCCCTTTACTTCAATCCGGTCCGCAGCAAATTGACAAATAATACCAGGATATCACATTGCTTCTATCACGACTCCTTAACGTTACACACACACACACACACACACACACACACACACACACACACACACACACACACACACAGCTGCACTAATCGATTGAGGCCACTTGCTGGTTCATGTGGCCCCTGACAGTCTAGGACTTTTATGGTTTGTGTGTGTGTCCACACCTTGGTGTGTGTGTTGTGTACAAAGGAGGCGGTGTGACAAGTCCATCGCCTTCTCTCAGACATCCACTTCTTTAATATTCTCCTCCTTCCCTCGCCTGCACTGACACACACTGTGAAATAAAGAGAGAAGAGCGAGGAGAGAAAAATGAGAAAGACATCTCAAAGGTTTTGCGCGCCACATAGGAAAGTAAGCACAGCACAGCGTGGAGAGGAGGGGTGAAAGAGGGAAAAAGTGGAAAATAAAATAGTGGAAAGTGAGAAAGATTTAGAAGTTGAAATGAAAGTGATGAAAGAAAGATGGAGAGATGAAGGAACGAGTTGTTCTCTGGCAGTTTGCGGTTGTTTTTGCAGACAGATGTGTCAGAGGTGTGTGTGTTTGGTTATTATCAGCTGCTGCTTCTGCTTTATAGATGGCTTAATTATCTCTCAGTCAACAGGAATGAAACAGGAACTACTCTGTGTGTGTGTGACACTACACAAGTGTAGTTTTTGTTGTAACTTACACACATTTGCACGCAAATACGACTGAACAACCATGTCAGCCAGGGAGTTGAGTGTGTGGGTGCCTGCACATCAAAGTGATCAAACCCATTCACTGAACACACACACACACACACACACACACACACACACACACGTAAAGGTGATCAATTCTTCATCACAGGGTAATTGTTTCAGCAATCCGCCCTGCAGTTAGACGATAGCCACAGTAATAAAAAGTGTGAAGTGTGTGTGTGTGTGTGTGTGTGTGTGTGTGTGTGTGTGTGTGTGTGTGTGTGTGTGTGTTTGCATGTGTGTGATTGTGATTCTAATCAGCTGCAGACTGTTTTTTTTTTTTTTGTTAAAAGTGATGAATACCTTTATACAACGTATATTGAGTTCTGTAACTACACACTTTTTCCTAAAGTCTAATTATATTTGATTTGATTTAGATCGATGCGATCGTCTTACTTATTAGTCCTGTAGTGCTTAGGGCATAAAATCAGATAAAATGTATTAACTTATTATCTCAAGCATTAGTGGCAGCCTCTGTATCGTGGCAGCTCACTGCTGTTGTGCTTCAATAATACATATCATTGACTTACTCTCTTCTTTTTCTTCCTCTCCCTCTCAGGCCTCGGCTCCAAGCCCAGAGGAAGTTTGCCCAGTCGCAGCCGAACTCGCCCAGCACCACGCCCGTCAAGGTGGCCGACACGAGCAACCTGACCACCGGACTGGCCACCGTGCCCTCGTCATCCCTCTCGTCGCTCTCTTCTTCGTCCCTGTCCTCTTCCATTCAGGACTTGTCCAGGCGCAAGCCCAAGACGGAGGATTTCCTCACCTTCCTCTGCCTCAGAGGTAAGACGGAGCAGAACGGAGGGGATGGAGACATGATTCGATTATTAGAGGTTTTTTTAGACAAGTCTGAGACACAGGCTGGACAACATTTAGCTGACTGTCTTTGAACCGGCACTATGCACACTTCTAATAGCGAGCTTATGAGCACACCCAGTAATCAAGCTGTCATACAGTATGTGCACCTCTCACATGAAGGTCTGAAGTGAAACCTGAGCTGTGGTTAAATACTTAGCTCTACTTTTTATTTCAGACACGCACGCACGCACACACGCATGCACATAGTGATATTGGAGTTCAAGTTTTGTGAAGTCAAGTTTTGATCACCCTCCACACACACACACACACACACACACACACACACACACACACACACACACACACACACACACATCACACATCACACATCACACACACTACAAATTGTGTACTTGCCCGAGGCTAAGATTATCCTGCTTTTCATCAGCTTACACATCTCTGCCTCTCTCCTTTCAACAACTATCTGTCTCTTTAACACCTTGCCCATCACCCTCTACCACAACAGCTGTTCGTGCGTATACTTCTCACACAGTCGCACATGCTCCGACACTACAAATACTACACAGGTTCATCGACACTATGTAGCACCTTCGATGTCAAATGAACTGTAAAAGCCATGGCAGAGTAATTAGCGGCAGAGTTAGTGTCTAAGTAGTGTGTGTGTGTGTGCGCGCAGTTCCCTGGTGCCACATGCGTCAGATTTATTCATTGGGAGTGTCTTAACAGGGAAAACTATTTGGGATAAATGCAGCCACAGTGAGATCCCATCACACACCCCATACTTATGATCTACGCTCTGCTGACCAGCGGGCAGATGAGGTTAGTCCACTGCCAGGACGCTGCAGAAAGTTTCTTCTAAAGTTCTTCCAAACACATGAATCCTCTTTTAAAAAGCGTGCAGAAAACTGTGTAAGAGAGAGAAATTGAAAATTAATGTAACATCCTACAAAGTGCATGTCAATCCAAAAGAAAGGGTCACTGTGGAAGAAATAATCTCGTAAATAACTGACAACAGACATCATGAGTGCTATCTAGAATTCTCTATATAGATATCAGTGTATCTGTATCTCCCATTTTCTAGCCGCGCACATCTCTACTACATGTTTTGTGTGAAGGCAGACGTGTACATAAAATATACGCAGTGCACTGACCCTGTACACTTCAATAAATCATTATACATTATACTTTTACCTTCCATTCATTGGTATTGAATCGTCCCTTTTCTTCTGAAATATGAAGAGAGAGAGAGAGAGAGGCACATTCAAGACCTGGATGATAAAATAAAATAAAGTTCCAGACCATTTTCTCAGACAACCTTGACTTCTCCCTTTGATAAACATCTCACTCACCTTTTTCTTAAACACGTCTTCACAACCAGAATTAACTCAAAAAAAAGAAAGAAAAAAGAAGCTTCAGATTAATTTACCGTTATCATTATTAACCTCTGCCCGTCTTACAAAGTAGGCTAAAGCCTCCGGAGAGGCAAATTTAGATTAAAGTGTGCTGGGTCGCCGTGGCTATACGTTGCCATCCTGATGAATACTCCCATTATGGAATGTCATTTTAACCTTTCATGGCTGGTTCGAGAACGTATAATTGGAGGTTGCTAAAACTGACTGACGCTTTCAGTGAGAGGGGCTTTGATTTGCATATATAGGCCAGGATGTTACATAGGCTAATGATATAATGTCCCATATACTTTGAAGTTGAGATTATTCTGGGGGTTCTGGGTGCTAGGTTAACCCCTCCCTTACTGTATGTGTGTGGAGTGTGGAGACTAATGAGGTGTAGGTTGCTGGTCTTGACTCAGTTTTGCTGCTTTCTCTCTGTATAATTAAGGTTAGAAATGGTGCTTTGCAAGCTGATTTCTTGTGTGTGTGTGTGTGTGTGTGTGTGTGTGTGTGTGTGTGTGTGTGTGGCTAATTTTAGAGCTAGGCATGCTAAGCTAACGATTGAATGGTTTTCCACTGGGCTTTTTCCACTCTGCCGCTCCCTGCTTTACCGCTGTATTTATAGACCCAGTTTAGCTGTGTGTGTGTGTGTGTGTGTGTGTGCGTGTGTGTGTGTGTGTCTACTATCCATGCTGTGAGGATGACATTTTCCTGCGTGGGGCTTCTTCTGCTCTGTTTATCCCTTGGCCTCTCATATGACCCATATGCAGGGACCCTTACCAGGAGAGGGACATGGGAGAATGTCAGCAGAGCCCTTGAGGTTGCGCGTGTTCAAGCGTGTGCGTGGGTGCAAATCCATGCTCACCGCCGATGTCGCCTGTTCCGCTTATCTCCTGTGTGCCCTGCCATTGTGTGTGTGTGTGTGTGCGTGTGTGTCTGCACACATGCAGCATTCAGGGTATATGACGAGACCCAGCCCACGAGGACGGGGCCGCGTTAGCCTGGTTAATCTTTTCAAAGGGACTTTGATATCGTCTGAACCCAAATCCCCCTTTAAGATTGTGATACATGTCGCTCTGGTGATGTGACCACCACACACACACACGCATTAGGCTGCTTCATGTCATGTGCTACCACAATCTCTCTGACAGCATCATCCAGCTGTTATATGGAAATCTCAAATCCATCATTTTCCAGATTTATTTTGAAGTTGGAAGGGTGGGTGGGGGGGGGGGGGATCTCTGGATTCAGTCCAGTCAAAAGCGGTCATAATGTGTAAACACCCCCCCCTCCTCCCAACACACACACACACACACACACACACACACACACACACACACACACACACACACACACACCCACACCCACTTCGGTGTTTGCTTTTCTTATCTGGTAAACATTACACGTCCACCCCAAAGGCTTCTATTCATCACTCATTCTGACAGCTGCATAAAGCAGTTAAAACATGAAGCGGCGAAGTTAGCAACCAGAAAAGAGAGCGAAACGTTGTGAAAGCTGGACTCTGGTGTCACTCTGCATTGTGAAATCACAGCTCACGTTTCCATCATCCTGCTCGTTACCTCGTGTTGCTCGGGCATCCAATTGGAGTTTGTTTTTTGTTTTTTTAATTGACAACATCCTATCCTTTTGGGATTTTTATTTCCGCTGCTGGTGGTGGTGTTGCTGTATCCAAGGGAAAGTTATTTTTAATTCCTCCAGGGTGGGGGGGAGCGAGGGTGCCCGATTATTCTGATGCAACGTGGGAGTAACCGGACAGAAGTGTAAAAAAAAAAAAAAAAAAAAAAAAAAAAGATTTCTGTCTACTGTATAGAAGGATGCACTCCATGTATGCTCACCACCCACACTGTCTAGGACATATATTCTGTATTTATCTCACTGCTCATCTCCTGCAAACACACGCACACACACACACCCTCGCACATAAGCTGAGTGCTCAGTACTTGCTTGTGTTCTCAGAATGGTGTTTATGTGTGGTCCAGGCCTGTAGTTGGGCTGTTTATATCCATGGAGAAAGCCATTTGGGTGGTAGCCAGCCAGTCTGCCTCTGGCTCTGTCTGCCTCTGGTAACTTAGGGGGTGTAGTGACGCTGTTGGCAGGGTGGGGGCAGCACTGAGCGGAGCAGGGTTGAACTATATTAGATTCACATCCAAGCGCTCAATGTTGGCCTGCTCCAGGATTTCCAGGTCATCCAAGGGTTTCATTTCAAAATGAGAGAGCCACAGTTTAAGCACATGGCACGGCCTTTGAGTAGTGATTGTTGTGCAAGCCTCATGTGTAAAATATTCAGCAATAAATGAGGAATTGTTTGTTCCGTGCACACACACACGCACACGGTATACACACAGACATAGATGAGTTAAGAATAGATTAGAGAGTAAATGAATAACTGTCCGCACGCACGCACGCACACACACACACTCACACTCTCTTGGAAACGCATCTCTTTCACAAGACTTATTTCCAGGAGTGTGTGTTTGTGTGTGTGTGTGCGTGCATGCGTCTGCGCACCAGTCTGCCAGTTTATGTGTGCACGGCTCGCTGTGTGTTTACCTCTCTGCCCTCTGGGCCTTCCTCCATGCCCGCCAGCCACAGTGTGCGGTGCCTCTCTGTCAGGTTCAGCAAGGCCAGTTCTCTCTGCTGTGCTTACATAACCTCCCAGCCCTGACCTAGTGAACCAGAGACCTCAGATTCTTAGTACATGATTGCACATGTGAAACAAATGTGGACTTTTCACATCTGGTTTTTAAGAAAAGGCTGCCAGTCCTGGGAATTGTGCTTTGGACCTTTTTTTTTTTTTTTTTTTTTTTTTTTTTTTTTTTTAATCTTTGTAGCTAGATTCCTAGATTTGATTTTGTTCGATGGTATTTTTATTGTCTGAGAATCTCTCTTAACTATAAGCACATTTTCACTCCTGGGAATAGAATTTCAAGTCCGACAGCTACTCATGTCTCTCTCAAGTGCATTGCTGCTGTGACAACTGAATTTCCCTCCGGGATGAGGCACTTTTCTCTCTCTCTAATGCACGGCTGCCATTTGATTAAAGCTTGGAGACTGTTTTGAGTCTAGCTGTAACTTTCCTGTCGCCGTGCAGAAGTCGGTTGTGCGACGCCAACTTGTTCTGCACTCTCCTCTCCTCCAAGAGCGGAGCCTCTGTTTGCGAGGTTAATGGTTTAGCTGACATCAAGGAATGTCAATTTGAGACGTAATCCCTAATCCTCTCACAGTTTCTCTCTCTCTCTCTCTCTTTCTCTCTGTTTCTCCCCTAGTGAGTGATGAAGAGTTTTGGCAGAGCTCAGCTGTAGTAGATAACTTTCCCTCCACATTTCCACAGGGCCTAGATTTGTCTCCCTCTCTAACCTTGCCTTTAAAAGCAGCACTTCCTGTGCACACATGCAGCACTTTGCCCCAAAGTCAGCACGTCCACACGTCCCCATGGCAGCTAAAAACCTTCCTGATTGACTATTTAAATAGTCTTCATTGTTTCAGTTCCAGTTAAGGGGACAAAAGAAGGGTAGCCAGAGAAAAGAGGGTTTGTAATTATGCCCCCACCCACCCAAGAGCCCCGTTAAAAATGACAATCCTAATAGACTCTTTCAGACCTAATTATGATTTGTCTGCAGTCGGAATGAGGTGGATGAAAAGCCGATGTAATTGGGGGACTGGGCTCAAACCCTGTTGGAGGTCTTGGAAAAGGACTGAGTTGTGTTTTTTTTTGTGTGTGTGTGTTTTTCTGATAGATTCTGGGTCTCTGGTTCTGCGGCCACTCCCATAGTCAGGATGCCAGTGGTCAGTCCTGGACCGCTCGTTCTGTTTGGCAGGCTGGCTCTGTGTGTCTGTCTTTCTTTGTCTCTCCTAGGCCGTCTTGTTTTGGGGATCTTGGATATATTAGAGGATATAGTTGTGCTGTTGTTACATCTGTTTCTATCTTATCTCTGGCCTGTGTTTTCTACAGCAGCTGTTTCTCACCTTCAGTCTGCTCCACCTCTCTTCCTCTTGTCAGTTTCTGCTCCGTATCAACAATCGTCTTCCCATACCTCAGAGAACCTTCTATTGAATGCATTTATTCCCAAACCCTGAACCATACCCTTTTTAAATGCTTCCCTGACAGCCAAAACTACTGTAAAGGCACACACACACACACTGTATTTCAACATTTTTACTCGTTCGTCTCCACTTCCCTGCACCCCCAAATCAAACACACACTCCTCCCTCCATTTCTGCCCCCGGGTGCGCCTGTGGTCTGTTTGCCATTGGCCCTCTGACCCCTGTCCGGGGCAGTAAATTACAGGCATTTAGCTAATGAAGCAAGTCATTAGAAGCTGATTGGGCCAGTGTGTGTGGTGCCTCTGTGTTTGTTTGGTCTAAGAGAGGAGAGTTTGCTCTGTCGCCAAGATAAACGAGATGTCTGCGTGTGTGTGTGTGTGTGTGTGTGTGTGTGTGTGTGTGTGTGTCTTTAGGTGCACGTGTGAGGCTTTTTATAACGGTCAGTTTTTATGTGTGCTGCGGTCACCAAAGCTTCTAAGCCTGATCCACTGGTTGAAAGCCAGAAAATTGTACTCTGCTGCACAGGTTAAACCACTTATAATTGTCTGCATCCTACTTCAGATGCCGTATGCCAAGAAACCACAGCGTAAACACACACTAGGCATGGGTTACGAGGACTTCTTTAACCCAACGCAGTGTGAGAATCCATCCCTTACCACGTGGGTCACCGTGGATTATGTAAAAGCCATATTTCATTGTTGTTGAGCAGTTACTTTTTGCCCTACAGACCTCCTTTAGAAGTTAAAGCGAGCAGGTAAAACTCAACAATATTATCTGTTCAGAGAATCTGCTGCCACTACACATTTTTTTCTCTCTCCAGCTCTCTGAGGAGATAATTAGAAACTGGCAGGGCTGCTCTGTGAGAAGTGTGATCCAAGGCACAACAAGATGTATTATTACCAGGCTTTATTTTTGTAGTGTTTGGGAAAGCTTTGATCGGAGTTAGAATTTTAAAACTAAGCTCTCAAAATAAATTTAACGTGACATGTGGTGACCACAGGTCCCCCCGACTGGCCAATAATAGCAATAACAGTTGTTAGCGCACTTTAAAGCGAAAATTAATCTATGTTCAAAGACGTAGCTTTTTACTCTAGAAAATCAAGCTGGAATAATGATTTCAATATGCTTATTATTTCATGTTCTCATCACAAAAGCAGAAAGCAATCCCATAAAATCAACGTCATTTAAGGAGCTGATTTATTGCAGTTTGTCGGTGGAGAAAGAAGAAGTATTTTCTAGCTTTCACACTCAAGTGTTCCCTGAAGGACTCTTACTTTCTATTCTTACTTTTTCACTTCATTCTGCAGTGAAGGCTGTTTTTAAAGGAGCATGCTTCAGTATTGGACAGCGCTCTGGTGTCTGCTCATGCTGCTGGTTAGCACCAAGCACTAAGTCTTTGCACCACTGTTCTCTCCTTTGTCATCAGGAAAGCCCGGGCTTAGTCATGGTGTCAGCATACAACAACAAGTGTTTAGTGTTTCAAAGCTGAGCTCCATTGTCCAGTTGACTGTGCAAATGTGTGTCTGTGTGTGTCATATTGCACATGCAGGGTTACGTTCCATTATTAATGTCTGACTAATGTCTGACCACTAATGACTGAGGGCATGCTCATCAGTCTAAAACCTGTGGATGAGAGCTTGTGAAGTTCTGGCTTCTTCTAAGATATATCCTTTCAGAAAATTGAAATGTTCCCGTGTTATCTCTGTATTTTTTTATTAAGCCACTTAATAATGGACTGAATGTGTAAAATCTAAGATAAGTATTCAGCACCCTCCAAAACAAGAGTTCTAATTAAATAATCGTCTTGGCTAATTCCTAATTCACTCTCATAAGCACCCTGCATAGCTCAAAGCAGGCTAGTTAAATTCAGCCTATTTTTCGGAGGCTTAACTTTATTTTAATTGACGTATAATCACGTATTGCTTCTCGCTGACGCCCTTTTAAACACCGTGGCCCCCTAAAAGGGTAATAAAAACCACGGCAAGTCGCTCATGCGACGCAATCAATTTTACAAAGGACCGGCACATTCATAAAATGCAGTGTTTCCTGCTCATAAACAGCCAGATTTAATCAAAGCGCTGAGGATGTTGCACAATCACACACTTCAGTTCACTCTAAAGTGACAATCACAAACACAGTTATGAAATAACAAAGCCTAATTGTACAGATTAATAATTATTTTATCCGAGTCTTGCCACCTTTTCCAGTCGCACACATGCTTACACAGGCTTCTGTGACTGACTCAGCACGACGTGGCTGATGATGATCCTAATGCAGAGACTGTTTGTATACAGGGAAGGTTCATTCCGTCTTTTTCATACTGGCCCTGCAGACGTAACACCTTCCCGTGAATCTGATGTATGAAATGACACACACAGACACACACGTGGGTGTATGGTTTCCAAAACAGGCTTGAAGTTATAGATCTGGCATCTAAAGGGGGACAGGCCTTTGGATAGAGGTGGAAGGTGAGAGGTGGAAGCCAAGGTCGTCAATTCAGAAGCCATACGTACTTTTTTACGATGTTTCTGGAAGCACGCGGAGACTCCATGCAGTAAAATGAAAAAGAAACTGTGCTTATGTGTGAATCTATAATTCTGTTTCTATCCAGACATATAGTGCCAGCCAGTGCTGCAGCGCTCCACAAGTTTCAGTTTTTTATTCCTGCATCTGTATGACTGAACCAGCTGTTTGCACACTGATTTACGAGTGCAACATTATGAGATTTAATAACATAGCTTTGGGCTTTATGACCTTTTTATGAGAGCGAGTGTGTGTCTACATTCAGCTAACTGAGGTAACATTATAGGCTCACCACTGCCAAACACCATTTACCTCCTTCCAAGCGCGTACTGAGCTAGATTTCGGAGAGATGACAATGAAAGTGATTGAGTGCGACAGAAAGAGGAAAGCGAGCGATTGTGGGGTTTTCTTCTCCTATAGGGGGAGAGATTGACAGTAATCCTGTTTGGATGAGTGAAAGCGACAGATTTAGGATTAGCTCAGTGGTGACGCTTTTGGTAAAGTAACTCTTTTGTAGAGTTAGATATTTGAGCACATGTACAGTATATATGTCTTAATAAAACTGTCAACATTGAGAGTCTCTGTGGAAAGACTGGCTGTTATAGTCCCAGTGCTCTGGCTTTAGTTTTAGCTATCAGAACATGTTGCGAGTCATCCCCTCCCTTTCCTTCTATAAACACTGATATTGCTAGAATCACCGCCACAACCGCTAATGTTTCCTCGTGGCATTTGCAAAAACGTCGTAACAAGAAACAGAAACGTTTTGCAGCACAAACACCAGAAGCAAAGGTCAGGCACTGTAGACGAATGGTAAATCTATAAGATGCAGATGGAAGAGGCGAGTAGACGACGGAGGGTTTAGTTTGATTCAGACGCAGAATAAGTGCTGTTAAAGTGAAACCGTCATCGCCTCGCAAATCATTTCAAGACAGCGCCGTGCATGTCCGTGATTACGCGTGTTTGTTTGTGTGGCTGTGTGCGTGTAACAATGGAGCTGCTGTGTGCAGAGCAGTTTACAAAGCATCAATAGGCCACCAACTGAGATAATAAGCGATGGAAAAAAACAGCAGCACAATCACCATTTTTCACGAGCATTCGAGCAACTTCTATTTTTACATTAATATTTCAGCACTTACATATTGATGTTGATTCATTTGTAATGTCAGAGATTAAAAAAGATGAAAGAAAAACATTTTTTCCATACACGGAAACAGCTGGAGGATATCAACTAGGATAATATTTTGGACTTTTTTTGTTCACAGTGAAGCTCTATTCTTTTCTCTCACTCCTTCCTCTACTTCTTTATTATTTATCACCCCTCTAATCTCATCTGTGTCCCTTTTTCCTCCACCTTTATGCACTCAGGTTCATCGGCCCTGCCCAGCAACATGGCCTACTTCGGAAGCTCCCAGGAGGAAGAGGACCTGGAGGAGGAGGAAGACGAGGAGGAGGAGGAGGTGAGGAACGGAGGCGGTGTCCACTCTCACGGTGCGGGAAGCAGCAGCCAAGTGTCGGCCTCCTCGTCCTGCCACTCGACACCCCGCAAGGGCAAGCTCCCCGCCAGGCAGCCACTCAACGGGCACGGTAAGGAGGAGAGCTTAGAATTAATATTACTGACACACTTCTTTTAGGTGTCAGTTTGAGCCCCACGTAGAGTTAACTCCTTCCCTACATATTCCCAGAGCTTGATGGGAAATGCAGTTATTCATGAGTAGGAACAGGTTTGTGTGACTCTCTACAAGGACCACAGAGAGAGATCTGTCAGAGGACAGACGGAGATCAACAAAAATAGAAGAGTGCCATGTGTAAGTGATGAAAGTGAGTGAAGAAGAGGAAAAGATGAGGCACTCTGAAGGAGAGAGAGAGAGAGAGAGAGAGATGGATGAAGAGGGAGGTGAAGGGCAAAGGGGATCGAAGGATGATGCACCAGCAGAATAACTAGGGAGGAATGGAAAGATCAATTCTGAATTCAGAGTGAGAGATGGAGAAATGCAACGGGCACGGGAGAAACACGGGCCAAACAGGAGTACAGAATGAGTCATGGGGCTGAAGACGGAGTAGTAGCACTCGTCTGTGTGTGTGTGTGTGTGTGTGTGTGTGTGTGTGTGTGTGTCTGTTTGTGTGTGAACGTGAGCAATTTTCTAAGTTTGCACTCTTGTTTTCCACTGCGGAGAACCGGGTAAGTCACATGGGACAGCGGAGCAGCACATCAACTCTTTCCACCCCAATTAACACTTAGCTTACTAAGCCCTAACAAGGTGTTTATGCACGCACTGCAACAGCTGGCCGGGGGCCTTCGACACACATGCGGCGCAGTGACAGCGTACACACACCCTCTTGGGTGTGCATAGACATTTGGATGAATGCACATACACACTCTTGTGCACAAGATTTAGGAAACTGCATGCATGCAACTGAGCCCATGAGAACAGACTCGCTCGCAATGCCAACAATGACTGGAAGAACGTGTATGCTGCGTAAATGTTCGTCATGTTTTCTGCTCTCCAGAAAAAAATGGAAAAGTTCCTGGAACTTAGAATCTTTTTTAAAGACTTTTAAGGCAACGATTGTGAATAAAATTGAATCAAATGCAGCTTGGTGGCACATTATTTGTTTGCTATATTCACCTTTTTTTTTAGCTTTAATCCAGTTTTTCACAGAGCGGCAGAGAAACCTGCAGGCCCTCCCTCCCTGGCAGACTTCGGAGACATACAATCCTTCCGGCCAGGCGTTTCCTCATGAAACAAGAGCTGGATTTCATAGTTCCCTCCTTATTTTTGCCCTCCCTGACTCTCTCTCCCTCCCTCCTTTAGTCTGTAGGAATTGCCGCCAGAATGGTTCAAAAGGTGAACGCTTTGCTCAGCTCTTTCCCTCTGTCATCCTCTCAAGTGGAATGTGGAGGAGGAGAGACAGGAGCGAGAGACCGCTGGGATTAAGAGAGACCGAGGGAGGGAGGTCCATAGATTTGCTTGCGCTGAACTCTTGTAGAACTGTGCACTGCTTTTTGTGTAGTTCACCGGCAGTGTCTCCCGCCCCGACACTCACGTCGACACATATCTCTCATTGTTTCAAGAACATCTATAGCTGCAGCTTGAAACATGAACTACATATCCACATATCTGTATCAGTCGGATAGTGAGACCTGTTTGAACGGATCCAGGCTTGTTGTGTGCACGAGGACAAGTTAGTCTCCTTTCTTATCTCATACACCAACACTGTTTGCAAAGCAGCTTGGCGCCTTCGCTGCGATATGCTAAATAAATAGATAAGAGGGAAATAGGCAGATATACTGTGCAGGGGACAATAGAGATGAGAGGGTTAAGGACACTGAAATAGACGGGCACACACACACACACACACACACACACACACACACACTCAAGACTGGGTCATTGCTCTACAGTGTTAAAACAGTGTTTATGCTGTGTTGGCTAGCAGGCAAACACACACACACGCACACACACACACACACACGCACACACACACACACACCTCGGTACATTTTGCGGTATTAAGAGTGGTGTCAAACGTGACACTTTAATATGCAGTTTGGGCCACTCTCCAGCAGGAGCAGGGTTATATGGGCTCTTAGGAAGGAGGAGAGGAAGCAGGGGGGAGGAGATAGAGAGGCAGCTGAGGGAAAAGGAGAAATGGAATTAGTGGAAGAGAGAGAGAGAAACATTTTATTCTGGGAGGTAAAGAGAGACGGGAATGGCCCTACATTGTAGGCCATTCATCAGCGCTCCGTCTCTCTGCTTCTCTCTCTTCTTTCTCGGCCATGTGCCATGTTGACATAGCTAAATTAAACAGCTTTTATTGGGCTCCGTTTCTTGCTTAGCTCACTTCTCCAAATGTCAGGATTTCTCTCATTTTTCTTTGAGCCAGGAGCCCGAGAGACCCACAGACGCTCAACACACACTGACACCTCTGCAGACAGAGGTTAACTGATGCTCCACACTGTGCATATACATTATCTAACACCAGAGTATACTGTATATTTTCGGCATCACATCTGCAACTGCGAATGTTCTTGCGTGTGCCAAGGCCCGCTGTCATTCTTTCCACACGAGCCCGTCGCCGGTTGATATTAAGACGCAGTGAAACTTTAAATTGAGCCTCATAAAGGCTGAAGAGGGAGCTATTGAATGTGTATGTTAATTGCCTCGCTCCCGTTCGACTCGTTTAGCATCATCCCCGTGGGGTTTGTGTAGTCTGCGTCTATTTTGAACAGGTTCATTGACATGTAGTATAAAGACGTTTTCATACACGCCTTAAATCATGCATATTTTACTGATTGGGGGGCTATATGTCAGCCAAAAGCCTGTCACTCCAATGTTTGTGTGAGCTTTTCCACTTCGGTCGTTGTGGTTTGGTGCCAAGGGTTTCTAAGCCATTCTGCACTACAGGGGGGGTATTGAGACTTATGTCCACATATTGGCATTGGCATAGGTACACGGTAGCCTGAAAAAGCAAAGTATATGTCCTATTAAGGGTATTTATACCATGCTACCTTATAGGAACTTTCCACAGTGTCTTGTTTTCTTTACTGAGGCTTAATTTGTTATGTTATTTATTTACTTTGACTGGTGCACATTAGGAATTTATACTAGGTTGTAGAACTGCAGAAAAATATATAAAATGTGTACATACATGCCATTTATATTCCTTAATTGCAACAGTGAATCATGCAGAGCTTTACTGTGGCAGTCCTAGCAGAGTGCACAACCCTAAAGACCCTCTATGATTTACAAAATACATGAAGACATGCCTGTTTCATGTACTGGGAGCAGAGAGACCACTAAAACCACTTTATGAATGACCACTGGTCAAGAAGCGGGACAATGTTGCGACCTCATTCAGCTCCCCCATCCTCATCCCTCATATAAATTTAAGGATCACAAAGCCCCTGATTGCCTCTCTTTCTCCCCTCCAGTGTTCAACAGCCACGGTAAAGCAGGGACCAGGGAGAGTCCGAGGCCCAAGGCGGGAAGTCACGGCAGGGACGCGCCTGCCCCGCCACTGCCGCCTCCTCCGCCTCCACCCCCGCCCCTCCTGAGGGAGCGCAGTGAGCGGGCGGAGGCGCGGGAGCATGTGAGGGAGCAGCAGGCCTTGGCCAGCGGTCGGGGTTCAGCCAACGGGCTGCCACCGAGGAGAGCTGCTGAGGAGCTACGCAAACAGGTACTGCACGACATCTCAGTAAGAGGACTGAGCTGTGACATGCTGAATATCACACAGAACGGGAAGCGGAGGCTCGGAAAATGTGACAGAAGCACGAAGGGAAACACTAGCTGAATGGTTTATATCTGGAATATTCTGTCTTATCAGGCTGGAGGTGCAGCAGCTTGTTTGGCTCTTATGCCCATTTGGAACACTCCCGTCTCCGGACTCATTCTTTCATTTAGCCATCAGCCACATCCTGTTTTTGTTCCTCCTCTCAATGATTTTCCTAAACTCCTGCGCCTGCCTTGTCTCCCTCCCATACTTTGTTTTTATTGTATTTGCTCCTTCGTCTCCTCTACGCTCTTCCTCTACTTTCCTTTTTTGCACCTCCTATCTTCTTCATCTCGTTGCCTTTTAACTCGTCTCCTCTCCTCTCCTCCATCCATTGTGTCTGGGAGAGTAATGATTGTGTTTTGGCCTGCCGTGACTGCAGCTATATTTAGTAGTGCTGGCTAGGGGCTGTGAAAGCCTGCCTCCCTTTCTGTGGCACTAAGCAGGTTTCAAGGAACCCCGCAAAGTGAAAGAATAAGACGGGAAGGAGCAGTTTGGGGTGGAGGTGGCTTCAGTCAGAAAAGTGACACTGGAATGATCAAATCAGCTGCCCTCCTGTCTTCTTTTCCATTTCCTCCCCCACCTTTTCCTTCCTCTATCTCGTGTTGTTGTTGTTGTTGTTGTTGTTGCTGTAGTAGTAGTGTGTTGCTGTTGATGCAGACTCCACAGGCATATGCTTCAGGCTTTTAAAGTGGTTGGAATTGTCCGGTAAAACCAACAATGAATCTCAATGAGAGTGACTGCCTGCCAAGACAAACTTCAGCCTCACTTACTCACTCGTCTCTTCCTCTTTCTCCCTCTCTTTCAGTCCACTGTTGGCACTCTGCGTGATTCTTTTGACTTCTCCTCTGCATTTGTTTTCCCCCCTGCGCTCTCATCCTACCTACCATTACCAGCTCTCTCTCTCTCTCTCGCTCTCTCTCTCTCTCTCTCTCTCTCTCTCCCTCTCTCTCCCCTGTGTCAGACAGATCTTGCCCTTGACAACATGGCTCCAATCGTTTGGAAGGATTAGTGCTTTTTTTCTTCTTTCTCTTCCTTCCTCGCTCTCCCTTCAATTAGCATGAATAGTATGTGTGTTAACCGTGTGTGTGTGTGTGCGTGTGTTCGAGACACACTTAGACTCACACACACACACACACATTTATACACATGACCAACTGTGAAAATACAGGCTAAGCCATATAAAAGGTTAAGTGATTATGTAGCCGTAAAACGAACTGTGGAGGTTGTGTGTGTAAAACCGGAGGGTAAAGGCATTATCATAATTCAATTCACCGTGATTCAGTTCTCCTAAATTTAATAGCTTGTATCAACAAAAATACATGCGCCGTAACAGGACCCTTTTTTTTCATAAAACAATATGATTCTATCCATTTTAATTAAATAACAAAAGTGGGGATGTCAGCAAAGCGGCTGCACACGGCAGCGAGCGCAGGTGGGGCATGCAGGGCCGAACCATTTAGCCGACTCGGCATTATTTGAAAAGGACTCTGCACTTTCTTGTTTAGCTGTTTGTCCTCCGCCGTCCTCAATTAACCTCATCCTGGAGTACAGCGTGAAATATTGCAAGATAACAAGCGAAGCGATGAGATTTAAACACTCGCCGGATGGTTACATAACGTGTCTTTCTTTTTGTTCCATCGAGAAACGTGAGCTGCTACTGTATGTAGATTTCTCCCTGTGACTTTAAAAAAAAAAAAAGAGGAGGGTTTGCATTGTGTGTGTTATTAGTGCCAGCCTGTGGTGACCTTTTTTTCTATCTGCTTAAAAGTCAACCTGCCCAGGGCCGCGTCGCATCGCGCCCTAATAAGACAGCAGAGGGGAAAGAAGGCTTAAGCCGGATTTATGCCTCGCCGTCAAGGTGTTCCGGCAGTCGCGCCGTAAATGACTCTGGCATAGGAATTGATTTATAGTTCAGCATAGGATTTAACCCGTTGATTGTCATCGTGCCGCCACAACACTTGATGAATGCATGTCACACGCTATCGAGCTGAGTCGTGCATTCATTATGCGCCCAAATTTATGGTGTTTACATGATTTCAGTCTCCTGCCGTCAGAGAGCATCACAGTGAAGAGGAGGAGGAGGAGGAGACATTACAGAGCATGTCTTCAGTGTTCACTTCAACAGTCTCGACCAGCAGCAGAAACACGCCGGAGAAAGCACAAAATAGACAAAGCTCAGCTGTTACACATTACAAAAGTGTGTAAATGTTCCTGACAAACAGAACAATGCTGCGTGCAGGGCTGCTTGCGCAACCTCTTCTCCACCCACCCCCCAACCTTCTTTTGTCGCTCAGCAGAGGGTTAAACTTCCTCCTGTCTTCTTCTGTCCTCTGGCTGGCCTTCTCTTGCTGCCTGTCTTTATCTCTCTCTTGCTCTCTTTCTCCCCCCTTTTCTTCTCAGGGCCCGGCTCCTGCAGATGTTGCCTGTTAAAAAATCTTCCTGCCAGGCCTCAGCTGGGCTATAGCAACACATGATGTCATCTAGACCCACCTCCCTCTCCCTCTCTCGCGCTCCCTCCCCTTCCCCTGCTCACATGCGACCGAAATCCACTCCAGAACTGCCTGTGTGTGTGTGTGTGTGCATGCGTGTGTGTGTGTGTTCTATTTTTTCCCTTTGGCTTCAGTGTCTTTCTTGTTCTGTTCATCGTCCTTCTCGTTGCAGCCTGAATTCTCTCTGCCAGTGGCTGTTAGCGCGAGTGAATTTCCATATCCTTCCTTTCCTTTCTTTTCTTTTCCTCCCTTCCCCAGCAAAAGTATCTAGCTCTTGTCTCCTTACCCTTCCTTGTATTTACACTTCTCATCATCACTCTCCTGCCATCCTCCTCTTCCACCAGACCAAATAATTAAAAAGAGAAAAGTGGGGGAGACTTGCCAACCCCCCCCCCCCCCCCCCCCCCACACCACACACACACACACACACACACACAACACAACGCCACCCCCAGCACCTCCTCCTCCCCCTGAAGACAGCCAGTCTGCTGAGCCCTCCTGTGGCAGGAAGCGGTCATGACAGAGTGTCTCTCAGATTGGAGGCTTTGTCAGCAAACTGTGGCCGGACAAATATAGCAGCTATCTGAGCAACTGCTGCTCGGTATAACGCTGAAACTGCCACATGGAGCTTTGTTTTTAATTTGACTAATAAAACAATCAAACGAGCACGCTTAGACTTTGTGAGATTACTCACGATCACATGACGGCGTGTAACTTTCAGCGAGGAGCGCACATGAAGACAGCCTCTCTTCATCCACTCGTTTTGTTGCTGCATTCTCTCATTTGGTCTTCCTGTCATCCTTTCCCTCTCCTAACTCCTCGAAACGCCTTCTTTCCTCCCTCTCTCCTTGTCACCTTGTGTTTTTCCATTGTGGGAAGGTGTGTGTGTGTGTGTGTGTGTGTTCGGGAGGAAATGATTGACGGAGGCAGGGTTAGGTTTCAGTCCCCCCTTATCTTTTAATGGCCTGGTCTTTGTGTCGCCCCCCCGCCACCTGAGACAAACACAATATATACACACACACACACACACACACACACACACACACACACACAGATGCACACGTGCACACTAACGTGACATGAGAGCCCTTCAGAGACAAACCTGTCAATGGACCGGCTGTCACCTCCCTCCTGTGGCGCCCCGGCCGTGATTGATAACTCCATCTCTGCCATCGCTCCTCCTTTTCTTCCTTCCGTGATTCACTTCCAGCTGGTCTGGACAGGAAGACACACACATAATGTAGATAAATGGTTGTAAAACACGATAAAAGATGCAAATGTTTGTTTTCTAATGACAATCAGGGCTCTGTGATGGCCCTACTTTCTTCGTTTAGATATTTCTAAACATAAGGAGGAGCAGGTTTGAAGGCTAAAATATAACCACGTGTTGAGATAAAGTAGTCCTAGTTCAACCTCTGACAGACATTGGCAACCAAATAGTGTTCTTTAACTTTAAAGTGCTCTTAACACGGGCACACACTCAAGAGACCAATCAGAGGGAAGGGAACGGAAAGGAAAGGGAATGAGAAACTTGTGGCGGCACTGAAAGTGGGCCATGAAAACAATATGAAGACGGAGAGGAGGGAGAACAAGAGAGGAAAAGTGGACATTCTAAGAAATGCATACAGTGGAAATATATAAGTGGAATGAAGGGAGAAACAGCTCACACACACACACTTGAATTTTTACTCAATGGATTTTAACATGCGCTGACCCCGCTGTAAAGCTCCGCGCTCCGAGGGAGAGGGTGTTTGTTCCCACAGCTGTAGCCAGTGAGCCAGCCGTGGAACCAGACACCACTGTACCAAACCTCTGATCTACAGCTGGGGGCCTCAAAGACTTCACACACACACATTCATGCACACATACACACTAGCTCCCTTTCTCTATCTCACTCACACACACAAACACACACAGGAGCTTCTTTCTTTTTTTTTTTTTTTACTCACAGCACAAAAATTGAATTATAGCGTTTTAAGGAAAGCCGTGGCAAATAAAAGGCTGTTTTTATGTGCCCGGATGGAATTTTATTCCATTCCAATGACCCCACCTCCTACCTCATACTGTCCAGCCATCTGCTAGGAGAAACCATCCCTGCTTTCCCTCTCATGTCTACCATCTCTTTTTTTCCCCAACCCATTCCAAACTGTTGTTTATCTCGGGATGTCGTGGTTTTGGTTTTGGTTTTGCACATATCCTTTTCTAAATCTCAGCCTTTGTGTTGACAGCAGTTTGAGTTTCAGTTTACAGAAGTCTACTGCATTTGAAAGTATAGTAATCAAGACATTTGATTGGTTCTCTAATGAATAGCGTAGGCTTTCCACAAATAGCTTTGGTCTGACCGGCCAAATGTTTTACTGCAGAGCTAGCATCTGAGTGTTCGTCCTCTTCACTGTGGAGTGTGGGTGCGCCCACGCCCCTGTATGTGTCTTGCTGTACTTTCTGATTATAGAATTGTATCTGCGTGTGGGTACATCTTGGGAAGTGTTTGCTATCTAAATTTTGCATGTGTACAACATTTAGAGATCTGATACTTACCTACAAGGTCAGCATACCTCCTCCTTTCCTTTCCAGTTTTTTTTCCTTCACATTGATGAATCCACAGCGTTCTGATAAGATTCATCTAACTCGTACCATCCCTCTCCCTCTTTTCCTTTGATCTCAGGTCTCTAAAGTGAATGGGCTGACGCGGGCGGGCTCGGCACAAGCTGTTGGTGGTGCCAAAAAGAGCCGCGACTTCCGACTGCCGTCCAAAACTGTGAAGAAGTACACAGCCACCGTGTCCAAGGGCCACGTCACCTACACCAAAGCCAAACAGAAAGAACTGGGCAAGAAAACCAAACTCAGCAGCAGCAACAAACACAACAGCGCCGCCTCGGCAACATCGTCAGCGAACAATCACAATCAGCACAGCCAGCCAGCAGCCAGCAATGGGCTGGCCAACTCAGGAAAAGCAGCGGCACCAGCCCACCACAGCAATGCAAAAACCCGCAAACAGGTGCTACTATCCAATGGGCTGCACAATGTGGCTGCCGGCGTCCGCCTCAACGGCAGGCTAAATGGACAGCGGCACAACACCCTGGTCAAGGAGGATGGACAGAGACAGTGCCAGCGCCAGCAGGGCCAGGGGGAGTGCCCAGGTCGAGAGGGACTGCGTAACTCCAAGCGGCGTCTGGAGGTGGTGCTCAACTCAGTGGGGACGGGGGTTGTTGAACAGAAAGCCAAAACCACTGGCAACGAGGCCAAGAAGGCCAAGCTTCAACCCACGCCTCTGGAGACACGCAGCAGCAGCAAGAAGGTAGCCAATCAAGAGAAAGCTGCCATACAAACCACCACCCCTACCACTCCAATTTCTAATGGACATGAATCAGAAACACCACCCTCTCCTAAACAAACTTCTCCTGCTACCCCAGTTCCACCTCCCACCCCCCCTCCTCAACAAACTCCCTCTACACCAGCAGCCAATGCGGAGCCGGTGAACCAGCGACCCAAGCGGGCATCGGCCGGCAAGCTGATGTTGATTCGACAAGCACAGCAGCAGCAGAGCAGGTCTCATGGTCGGAGCTCCTCCTCTTCCTCCCCTTCATCAGGCCAGAATCACCCACAGAACCCCAGTCGTGCCAGCACTACCTCAGACCCCCAACAAACCTCTGTGTCCTCCTCCACCACCTCCTCTCTGCTTACTTCCACCAACAACCCTGGACAGCTGAAACCAGCGGCATTGCGGCCTGCCGACCGCGACAAGGACTGGGAGCGTGAGAAAGAGATGACACGCCAGAAGGAACGCGAGCAGGAGAAGGAGTGGGAGCGCCAGCGGAGCAGGCCAGAGGGCTGGGCAGCGCTGGGTGAAGCCCCCGTCTTCCGGCCAGCGCCGCGGGAGTTCCTGGACCCCCTGATATATTTGGACGCGGTGAGGGAACAGGCCGAGGCAGCTGGCATGTGCCGAGTGGTGCCGCCACCAGACTGGCGGCCGGAGTGCAAGCTGAGCGAGGAGATGCGTTTTGTTACACAGGTCCAGAGGGTCCACATGCTGGGCCGGCGCTGGGGCCCCAATGTGCAGCGGCTGGCCTGCATCCGCAAGCACCTCAAATCTCAGGGCATTACCATGGATGAGCCACCTGTCATTGGTAAGCAAGCCAAACAGACAAACACACATATGTATATGTGAATGTACACGAGGTAAATCAGTGGACAGAACTGAACTGAATTGATTAAATTAGCTAAGCGATAAGCTACAGGTTTCTTCCTGCAGCCTGGCACAGAGGACCAGAGCTATCGATTTTACAGGAGTGAATTAAAGCCAGACCCACTCCACAAAGTGAGGCCTCCTCTCAGCCCCATCCTTACTCGTGGTTGTTTCTGTCTCAGCGTCTCTTGAATGTAAAGATAAGAAAATGATCAGTTAGATGCATCAAAACAAGATAAATGGCCAAAAAAAGGAGCGGCTTTTAAACTGTGTTTAGCCGCTCACGCTGGGCTTTAGCACGCATCGCAAATATCGCTGTTTTCATTGGTATCAGCTGTGTCCTGAAAGCTTCAGTTGCATTTCGCCTGATTTTTATCTTCGTGTTTATGGATGACAATAACAATGTGGAACAACGTGGCGAGGCCACAGAAACAATATTCACTCCAGATCGTCCTGTCGTCTTTCATTTCTCTGCATTTTATGAGCCTGTAAAAGGCCCCAGTTTAGACACAAACTGTACATGTTGGACTTTTCTGTATGTGTGCACATATGTGATTGTTGAATTTTATCCGTTTTGCGCTCTGCCGTGTTGCATACAGCTGCGTTCAGATCGAAGAGAATCAGTGTGACTACAGTTGGCCAGAGAGACCTGGCAGCCAGTGAAGCCACAGTGGAGTGGCTTCGGCACGCCAGGATACCCCTGGTTCCAAATGACTTCCTTTACTGTGCCCAGCAGATCAGTTGTAGATTAGCAGAATTTGTGTCCGTTTGGCAGAACCATGGTATCACTTTAAAAGGTGATGGCTCAATTGGCCGTTTGAAATCAAATGAACTGGCCTGGATGAAATAGCATGTTTAGCCAAAGGAGCAGATGCTCCAAGATGGCAGTCGTCTTCATTTGATTTACTTTTTTTTTTTAGCTTAGACAAGTGAAAATGGACAACTTCTTCATGTACGCAGCATTGCTGGGCAGGCCAACACTTCTGTATTGAAGATGATGAACAATAATTTCACCTTTGATTGGTTTTAACGTAGCCTATAAGTCCTGTCAGAGCTGTCTAAACTGTGTAAATTTCACCATGCTAAGCAAGTTAACCTTCTCTGTGTGCTTCTGCTCCACACAGGTGGCTGTGAAGTGGACCTGTCACGTTTTTTCCAGCTCATCAATGACATGGGTGGCATGCAGCAGGTGATGGACCTGAAGAAGTGGACCAAGCTGGCCGATCTTCTGCGCATCCCTAAGTCAGCGCAGGACCGGCTGGCCAAGCTGCAGGAGGCTTACCTCCAGTACATCCTCTCCTATGACTCGCTCAGCGCAGAGGAGCGCATCCGACTGCTGGCCGAGGTGCTGCAGGAGAAAAAGAACCTGGAGACGCGCCGGGGACCTCTGGAGGGTCTCTCGGACTCCTCTGCGCCTAGTGCGCTTGTGCTGCCGCGCTACGAGCCCAAGAACGGGCTAGTGGGTGGGATAGTGGGAGGGGCGACAGGGCACCACCGCACCAATGGAGTGTATCACCGTCTGAAGGAGCTGGAGGCTCAGGTCAAAGCGGGCCGGCGCAGGCTCTTCGCTCAGGAAAAACAAGGCAAAGAGGACAGGCAGCATGGGGAGGAGCAGCCGCAGGAGGAGGAGGACAGGGGCGTCCTCAGTGACCAGCACAAATGTATTAACAAGGTGAGGATGAAGGAGACGTTTACTGCTGATGCAGACAGGCAAGACGCATGGAAGTTTGTGAAGGAGGTTTTGTGATTATGTGCTGTTAACAACTGTTATCGACTACTGTCATGTACAGGTGGTCATTTTTGCATAGAAACATCTCTGGATGTTGCCATGTTGTCATGGTTACCCTTGTTTTGATTTTTGTCTGTTCAAACATGACTCATCACAAAAGAAGCCTCTGTCATCTAACTATTTAAAATATTAGCATATTTATGACAAATAAAAGACAACTGTCATACTTAGTTCATTAGCGCGTTGGCGTCCATTATCAGGTTTGTTTCAGTCCTTTAATCTAACAAGCTGTTAATGGCATGCCTTCACTAAAATCAAATCTGATACACACATTGTCTCCATCGTATGATAAATGCCAGACCTTTCGTAACTCGCCGTCAGCGCCTGAGCGTCTTCAAAAGCCTTGTTATCGCTCAGCCAGATGTCTGCCATCACACTACAATCCCAATCAAGACTGATGTCACACGTGACGTGTAAACAGCCTACACCCGTCGTAGTACCACCACCAAAATTTGAGTGTTTCTATGTCAGTGTGCCAGATCTCAGCGAGAAAACATGCATCCTATCTTCAGGAGGAGCTGAGCTGTGCTATGAATTGTCACAACATGCTATGACTGTTTTTTTTTCTCTTAGGGAGATTGCTACTGTGGTGTGATCTGCAAAGATGTGAATACCTATTGTGCTGCTGCCTCTCTCATAGTTTGTGGTTCATAAAGGCAAACATAAGAGGTTTGCACACCTGTTTACATGCAGCAGCACACGGAGCTGCGTTGGTTTTTATCGGCGTGAGAGCGACGGCAGCTTTTGTAGCTCGCACGTCTTGTGGTTTTGTCGAACGTCTCCGTGCAGCTGTGTGTGTGTGTGTGTGGTAAGGTGGTCAGCAGTCCTGCTTTTGTGTGTGTGCGCTCACACACATTAGATGTATTCCCACCTCCTCAGTCCTGCTGGCAGCTGTGTTGATTCTGGCTGGCTGAAATGTAGGTCAGAGAGAAGGCAGCCCCCCCCAAACCAGCCCTTCCCCTCACCCCCTGTCCCCGCCCCTCCTTCAGACCCCGCCTCCTCCAGCTCTCTCCTCCCTTCACTCCTTTAATCCAGTCCTCTCCCCACGGTTCCTCTCCTTCAGCTCGTGCCCTTGCTCTTAGCCATTTCACCCAAATCTGCAGTCCTCTTGCTGACCCTCTCTTTCTCTTTCATGCTGGTGCTCTTGCCAAGCCCCTCTGCCCCCCAACACACACAATCAATCAGTGCAAAGGCTAGCAGTTCTGTGGGTGTGTGTGTGCGTGTGCACACACACACGTCTCATTTCTTTTTCACAAAACTGTGTGAAATATTGCTGATAGACAATGTTTATTTACAAAGAGCTTCATGCCACGTCATGCTTGATGAGGTGAAGCAACGATTATTCCAGTAATTAAGATAAGTTTGTTGTGTTGCCTCTCTGTCTCGAACTGCTCGACTCTCCAGCCATCGAAAATGTGGATCCCATTTGAGTCCCCCCACCCCCCAGCTCCTTTGGTAACTAAATCCCTCAATACGACCTCCCTCTGAAGAACTGAGATATTGTCAGCAGGCTTGACCCAGTACAGTCCGTAGACCTCTGAATTATAGAAGTACAATTCAGCGCTGTGACATGTGAATGGCTGTCACCGTCCTGACAGGACAGCCTTGTCTAAATATGACCCATCACTTTTCTCCACAGCCCAGATTTGTATGCGTTTTTCATCACGTGGGGCCCCCAAGAGGAGGTTATATTTCACTTTTTCTATCAAGAGAACAAAGTGCATGTCAATGGTATAATTAACTCTAATTACAGCAGGAAATGCTCGGATAAGTGCCGCTACCGACTCGCCTAAAGAACATCTCATCAGTTCTTACTAGGTCACTACTACATTATATTATTTAACAACCCTGTAGCTATTGTAATAATAGGAATCTGGAATGAGGTCAGTCACTTTTTTTTTGAAAAACATCTGGACACCTGAGAAGAGGGGGGAAAAAAAGGAAAGTCAGAGTATCACAGCGAGGATAAGAATTCCGCAAGGTCATTTTTCAGCAGGGTCTGTGCATCTCCGGGCCCGGGGCGGGCAGATTTATGGTAACCTTCAAAGCTTTCCCTGTAGCAGGAGTGTCTATGGGAGAGAGGATCAAGTCCAGGGGAAAATGTCTCTGGGGAATTGTAAGGGAGGCACGTTACAGTACATGTACACATACAGTTGATACATGTCTGTGCTCACGCAGCACATGAATCCTTTGCAACATATTGCTTTCGACACTTACGCACATGTGGTGGGAAAGCTTTCCCACCACTTTCAGGTCATCGACGTCCAGCAGTATTTTCTTTCTTTGTGTTTTGGTGATGATAAAACAAGTCATGGTTCACATTCCCTGTAGTTTGTTTATCCCGCAGTAAATCTGGACTCTTTAGCACACTGTGACTCATCATGTGAACGCCTCTTTGTTGCAGGGGAAATCGGTGTCTTTGACTAACTTCTTCAGGATAGCCCGGAACACCATGACCATGTGCTTTAACAAGGAACCGGGAGCTGCTGAGGTCGAGGTTAGCACGCTGACATCTTTATTGTTATTGTCGCTTTACATCTTGAACTGAACGTAAATGAAAGGTCAGAACTGTTGATGGTGTGTTCTTCCACTGATCGGCTCTGCTTCCTCTGTGTTCTCGCAGGAAGAGTACTGGAGGATCGTGGAGCAGAGAGACTGCCACGTGGCGGTGCATTGTGGGAAGGTGGACACTAGTACACATGGCAGTGGTTTCCCCACAGGAAAATCAGAGCCATTTTCAAAGTGAGTAGCTCACAGACACACTCAGAGGCTGAGACGCCTACAGAGTAACCACAGAGGTGCCCTTGACTTATTTTCTGTACGCATTCTTTAGTATAAAACGTATAAATGACCATTTGCTCTTATTTTCTCCTCAGACATGGATGGAACCTCACTGTCCTCCCCAATAACTCTGGATCCATTCTGAGGCATCTGGGTGCTGTGCCTGGTAAGGACATAAAAAGGCTTATATAGCTGCTCCATACTGTAGTAAATGTGTATATATATATATATATAGCACATAAATGACTTTTAAGCTGCATCTCTCCATGTCCTGTGACATTGTTACTGCATGCTCTGCAGTTTGTATTAACCTCTACTTTCATGTGTGTGTGTCTCTCCCCAGGGGTGACCATTCCCTGGCTTAACATTGGCATGGTCTTTTCTACCTCATGCTGGTCTCGAGACCAAAATCGCCTTCCATATATTGATTACTTACACACTGGTGCTGATTGCATTTGGTAAGTATGCGCCGAGTTATTTGCACACGATCATGAGAACCAAGTGAGGTGTACAATCGACTGATGTCCGCATGTGTGTTTGATCCTCCCACAGGTATTCTGTCCCTGCTGAGGAGAAGGCTAAGCTGGACAAGGTGGTCCATACACTGCTTCAGGCCAATGGCACCCCAGGACTAGAAATGTTGGAGAAGAACATCATGGTCAGTGCAAATTAGGTGTTTTCAGTTCACTTCAATACAAAAAAAAATACAGTTTGAACAATGTAACACTGTTCTTTCCCTCCTTCATCCTGCAGATCTCTCCAGAGGTGCTGTGCCGCGAAGGCATCAAGGTTTACCGTACGGTCCAGCGGAGTGGCCAGTTTGTGGTCTGCTATCCCGGTGCCTTTGTCTCTAAAGTGTGCTGTGGCTACAGCGTGTCAGAGACGGTGCACTTTGCCACACCGCACTGGATGAACCTGGGTTACCAGGCCTCAAAGGTCAGCATGAATCTGACTGGGCAGATACTGAACAGTGTATATGTGCTAAACAAAATGTTCAATAAGGGAGGAAGTAGAAACTGTAAATGTCTCTGAGGTGTCTTTGGGATGAATCTTTTGGCCTGTGTATTACACATTTTACATGATGTGTGTTTAATGTCTCACAACACTGGCCCCCTGTGGACGCTGGCAGTTAAAGCTCTGATTTATGGAGAGTTGATTGAAAGTGAAATGGATAAATGAACTTAGAACCTAGAGCTTGATTCTCTAATCAGCCAGTGTGCTGAACTTTACCGAGTAATTGCAGCTGTAAGCCTCCCTGGGGAGTGTATTTAGATTTTTTTCCCAGTGATCATGAGCAAGCCTTTGGACCATTGGACCTCATTATAGCAGTAATAGAAGAGAAGAAAATGCTCTTTACTGTCATTATGGGCATTACGCTGATGGAAGCATGTATACCTTCAGCAATGCCGTTGTATTCATAGCCACAGCAAAGATTGCTCTCAAGGGTAATATGACATTCATGCGCCGCACTGTGTTGTGCTGCACTGCCTGAAACATTCTCTTCCAAATGGTGAATGCTCTTTTTTTTTTTTATACGAGAACGACAAACAGCAAAGGACTGGTCTGACTGATCCGAGTGTGCAGAGGTTACAGCAATCTGAATATTATTAGCATTGTCAACTTGATTTACTCAAATAAATTTCAATAAATGAGCGATGTTGACGGAAAAGTGCAAAAGACTTTTTTATTTTGGTGCACAATAACAGCAGTCTGTTACTGGTTTAATTAGAGTCCTAATTAAATGATATCTGATTTTGTGTGCAGGACCTGAAGTGTCGTCGTATAGCCAAACCCTTCTCCATGGAGAAGCTACTGTACCAGATTGCCACAGCCGAATCCAAGAGGGACAACGGCCTTCTTCTCACCACCATCTCCGCCCTACTCAAAGACCTCAGGTAAGATGCCCCTCTCACTCCCACTCTCTGGATTTTTTCCAATAAAAAAAAAAAACATCCAACCTAACGAGCATCTTTCTTTGTCCAACAGGAACATAGAGATGCGCCAACGGCAGGAACTTTACAAGGCAGGTTTGCTCTCCTCTGCCCGCTACGGCACCCATGACGGCGGCCTGGGGCCCGGTGAAGGTCGCAAGAAGCCCCGCGGGAAATGGCTGGCACTGGAGTCCTCAGAGAGACGCTGTCAGATCTGTCAGCATCTCTGCTACCTGTCCATGGTGAGAGCAGAGGGCACAGGCCTAAAACCATTATGTCAGAATAATGCTTAGAAGATGGGGGATTTCTAAAATGCTGTGGCTTGAAAACATTTTGGGTAAATAACATGGTCTCATTTTGTCAACCAAGGACATACTTAAAGAAAATAAATATTTATATTGATGGAATCATCAATCTTGCAAGAGCTATATATTTTTATTTTGGATTCTGCCCTGAAAAAACATCTTTATATACATTTAGTTGCTTTTTATTGCTCAATATCAGATGATGATGAAATTTAATCAACTTTTAGAACAGCGTTCAAACTGAACTTAATACCATTATATTGTAATATATGCAAACTTACTAACTTGCCAGTGGCATAAGCCAGCTAGTGTGGAAGACGTCTAAATGATTTATCAGGTTTCTCATTATCTCAGTAATAAGAGACGTCTGAGCTGACTGTCTGCTGTCTACACTCCTCTCTGTCTGTGCAGGTGGTTCAGGAGACTGACAACGTGGTCTTCTGCCTGGAGTGTGCCCTGCGCTATGTGGAGAAGCACAAGTCGTGCAGAGGCCTTAAGATGATGTACCGATATGACGAGGTGAGCTGCCGGCGTTTTGTTCCCGCTGTGACGCAGTTCTCTGTCTGTCCAGACGGGGGAGACATCAGCTAGGTTTCCACAGCTGTGGGAAGTCGATAATTCAGCATGAACAATGATCATGTGCTGTCAGTGCTGTAATCTCAGCTGTGTGTGGAGTTATAGATGAACAAAATGATGAAAGAGGTGAAAAAATGAAAAATCTACATTTCTTAAATCGTTTTTTTTTTTCTGTGACTTTCAATCAGGAGCAAATCAACAGTTTGGTGAACCAGGTGTGTGGCCGGGCTATATTAAAGAACGGAGGCGGAGGAGGAGGAGGCGGAGGCGGAGGCGGCGGTGGTGGAGGTGGAGGACTTGTCGTCAGTGGAGGAGGGGGGGACCCCTGCCACGGCTTAAGCCCCGCCAAAGCATCGCCGGCTAAGCGAGGCCCCAGAAAGCGCGCCACCGTGGAGGTGTCCCTGGCGCGCCTGTCCTCCAGCCACATACCCAAGGCCGCTGCTGTGTCCTGAGGGGGACGCCTTGACATCACCGCCCGGTGCGCTGTGCCCACATCCTGCCCCCCACCTCCCTGAACTCCCCTGTTTTTTTGTTTTACATTAAACAGGGTCACTATCAATCCCTCCTCCACCACCCCATATTTAAGAGCGATTGTTTTTGGAGCTTTGAAAATCCCTCTCACCTGACCTCAGTCCCCCCTCCAAAAAATATTCACCTCCCCCCTTAGTATGACAGGCTTGTTTCTTTATAAAAAAAAAAAAGATGGAAAAAAAAGAAACGGAAAAAAGAAAAACAAGATGTCTTTTTTGCACTAGTGTGAAAGAAGAATTTGTTTTTATTCTGGATGGTTTTAGAATCCCCCCACCCCCCCTCCCTCCTGAAGTCGTCCTTTACAACATTACAAGCATTAAGTGTAACGTTCACAAGAAGACTTGATGGGCCCTGTTATACCCTTTACCTCCACACCTCCATCCGCCCTTAACTGAAATGGGTTACATTTGTTACCTTCTTCTTGCATCACTCTTTCCTGCCCCCCATCTCGCCCCCTGAGACTGAACCCCCCACATCCCTTCTCATCATGCGTCACTCAGCTGTGAACATGGGACAAATGAAAAGGCGGCCTTTTTTTTTTTTCTCTCCCCGGTGTTCTGAAATGAAAATGACATCAAGTAGTTACCCAAAGTTTCTCTCTGTCCTTGGTTTGAGGAAGAGGAGTCCTTTTTTTTTTATTGATTTTATTCTCTTGATGGTCTTTTTTTTTTTTTTTTTTTAATGAAGGGGGGGTGGGGACGCGAGGTAAAAACTTGAAAGACGATGTTGGTTTCTTGTTGGTTGGCTATGTTTTTTTCAAGTTCTATTTTGAATTTTAGCTTTGTTTTTTGCTAGGTTTTTTTTTTTTTGGCGAGAAGTCTTCTGTGTATTTTATTTTTTTTTGTCATTGTGGATGTTTCTGTTCGTTGGTGGATGTGAGAGGGGGGGCAGAGCTACAGCTGCTTGACCTGTGAAAGGTCATCGCTCACCTCACTTCCTGGTAGTATGGAGGGATCCCTCCTTCGCTAGCAAGTGAAAACTGTGCCTGAAACTTAGCGAGGAGATCCATTTTATTGGTGCTGTTGGTTATAATTACTGTATAACAACACAAAAATTTTAAATCTGGGGGGTCAGCGCCTGCTATCGGCTAACTATCGGCTAGTTCACGCGCCCCCCACCCCACAGGGCAGAAAGGCTTTCAGGCTTTTCTGGTTCTAGATGTGCAATCGTGTTAACATTCCATTCTTCCAGTCCTCTTGTTTCATCTGTACCAGTAAACATTAATTATTATATTATATTATTATTATTATTATTTTGTGTTTTTTACTTCTGTTGATCTGATGTGTTATCTCAAGTAGAGCCACTAGTCAAAGAGTGTAAAATGTGAATTATCAAATCCAAGGTTGTTTTTTTTTATTGTCTTTTTGTTTTGTTTTTTGGCTTTTTGCATTTTTTCCCTTTTTCCAGATATATTATGAGTGCTTTTTTTTTTTCTAGAGAGGAAAAAGTCCAACACAAACAAAACATCAACTTTTTTTTGTACATAATCCTGTAAATTTCTTTAAATACTTGAGCCTTTTTCTGGGGTTAAGGAAGAAAGAAAGGAAGGAAGGAATAGAGGAGAGAGAGAAAAAGTTCCAGAGGAGATGCTTGATGAAGAAAAAGCCTTACATTTACCTTTCTTCATCCATGTGAGTTTGATGCTTACAGGGTTGCTCTGGTAAACATGTATAAAAATTTTAAGTGCTGCTTATATCAGAAAGAAGATATCGAGTAGCCAACGACTGCCCCCCAACCTAGTTTTGTTTGTTTAGCTTTACTTTTTTAAAGAAAAGGGAAAAAAAAGATATGTTCACAAAAAAAAAAAATGGGTTTTTACATTTTCATTACTGAAAATTCAACAAAAATGTAGTAGCTACTCATGTTGCACTGAGCTTGCCAGTGGTGACTGTCAAGGAAAAATCCTATAATCCAGTTTGTTGGTTGTCGTCCCTCGCAGAAGACTGAACTGTTGTAGGACTATTTAATAAAATACCAAGTCGGGTGTTTTCAACATAATAAAAAGTGGTTGTCAAGTTTTTATGGCCTTACGATATATTTTATTCTGATGGGATTTTTTTGTTTGTTTTTCAGTTCTCTTTTTTGTTTGTTCGTTTCTTCCATTTTCTACAGTATAAACTACTTGCTCACGGTGGGGTCTCTGGTAACTTAATTTATTAGTGCCGCATCTCGGCCTTTCCCTCCACTCGGAAAGAGAGTCTCATGTTGGTTATATTGACAGTTTTTTACTTTTGCAGTTTGTACTTAAGGTTTAATAAAAACTTACCGACAATTCACTGTCATTTCTTTCCAACCTGCTTGTGTCTCTTTTTGTGCAGACGTTTGACCTGAAAACAAGTTTTATTTATATTTCATACTTTAGATTTTTAGTTCTTATCTGGTGGTGTCTGGTGTCATTAAAAGGGCAATTTTATCCTTTTTTCCACTTCTGTGGTAACAAGCCTAAAACTGAAATGATAAGTTGGACTAACAGAAAAATGAATCAGCAGCTAATGTGACAATTGATTAATCATGTGTCATTTTAAAGACTGCCTCTGAGGTTTTCTTAGTCTTCTATCATAATCAACTGAATATTTTTTATTTATTTTAGGCAAGTGGCAACCTCTGTGGCTGTGAAGTGAAGCCTATGCAGAAGTGCCAAAAACTGCAGTTCCTCAAACAGCCACTTGAGGCTGGCTACAGTACAAGTCAGCCTTCTATGTTAAAGTGTCCAACTTCACAGCAGAAATAAACATGTTTACAGCCAGGTACAAAAAACAGTTTTGGTCTCTATAGCTAATTTCCCCGTTCAGGACAACTGTACTGAGGGTGAATTTTTAATTTTTAATTAGTCCAGGTATCATTAAACCCGCCTCAGGTGGATCAATGATCCACATCTTTGCCGATTTTTAGATTAGCCAGGATGCTGAAAAGGCAGAATTGCCATCACGGTGGTGGCCAGCAGCACCACACTGAGCTTCAGAACCGTTCTTCATAAAACCTGTGGATGACATCATGGGATACGATGTCTATTCGGTCACTGGTTTAAGGCAGTTGGTCAGACAAAACCAGCAATCTGAAGACATCACCTTCGACTCTTTTGGGAACTTGTGATGGATTAGTTGCCTACTTTGGCCACAATCATCTGCGTGACCACAGACCTCACTGTAAACAGTCTTTATTAAAACTATTTATTTGGTAGAACAATGTTCCCATTCAAACTTTTTACAGTGAGGCATGTGGATTGTCTCTTATGTTCATTCAACAATAAGCTTATCACTCTATTCACATGTTGCATATGCAAACTGTTGGAGGACCGTGTAGTTCTTCATAACATTAAAGTGCACTGGAGTGACACCAGTCGACACCAGCTTTTTACTATTTACATGACATTACTATTGCTTCTCCTTATTTTTCACTTAAAGGTGTAGTTGTAATAATGAATATATACATATAAAATACTGACCCCCCCAGGAGAAAACACCCCATATTGCAAAGCCCCTTTCCCCTGCTGCACAAGTCTCTGTCCATCTGTACATTCCTCACCGTGTCAGCTTTCCATTTGTACAGAGCTCAGGCCGGGCTGTAAATCATGAGTGAGCGCGCAGGGACTGTTAACATGCTCCGACTCTAAATCCTGCTCACATTTCATTCTTTAACATGCTCCTGAAATGCTTCGATGAAAATTAAACAACGCTGGGGGAGAAACATTTATTACCAACAAGTCAGAAATTGTAGGCAGGGGAAAAGAAAGGAAGGAGTAATGCTGTCACATCGCACAAATGTCAACATTTCTGTACAAAAAAATCTGGATACACTTAAACCTTCTGGGTCATGTCCAGTGCATAGCACACAGTCCAAACAGAGATTTGGTCCTCGTTCAAAAAGAGAAGTTCACCCACATATTATTTGGTCAAAGGAATGGCAATGGGTAACTCTCCTCTGTGTGTGTGTGTGTGTGTGTGTGTGTGTGTGTGTGTGTGTGTGTGTGTGTGTTAAATCACTGATCTCCACCAGTCTGTCAGCTATACAGTACTATGTGGTATCTAACCTACTGCCAGGTGACTGCCAGTTATTACACCATGTTTAACAAAGCCAGTGCTACTAAAGTATTATCTAATTGGTAGTTAACATTTAAAATATAGCAGTCTAGATCATAAACCAGTCAAAGAAATACAACAACCTTTGGGGGTTCAGCTTATCCACTAAGTCATAAAAAAATTCATCCATGTGCTCCTTGCAGGTCATTTGTCAAGTGCTCTGTGCAAATGATTTAGTATTTGCTGTGTTAAAGGTCAATTCACCCAATTTACAAAAAAAAAAGAGAAGAAATCTATTCATGTTAGCACAGGTTTTTATACGACAATGAAGTCTGTGAATTAAGCATGACCAGGAAGTTATTTCTGGAAAGACACGTCGTTGTTAAACTTTTTTAATGTCATTTTTTTTTGGATGGTTTTAGCATTAAACATGACATTCCTTTTACCTTTGTTGCATTTGGGGTGGCTGCACTGATGACAGATATGTCCAAACTTTGGGAAATAAAATGAAAACTATCTGCATGGCTGGATGCCACTAAGGGTGAGTGGGTGACAACTCCAAAGATTTTCTTCTAATAATTAAAAACTTCTTTTACTTGTGTGGCCTGCGGTAAGTTTGAAAAATGAAACGTCTTGAAGACAGACCTGCTGACAGTCTTTGACATTCATACTCATATTTAAACTATGAAACTAAACTATTAATGCTCAACAGCTGCAGTCTGGCAGCATTTGAAATGTTAAGTGTTAGCATGGAGCATGAAAACAAAGAACTACAAACAGGAAACACGTGGATGATTTTAGTGTATACTTCTCTCTATCACTTCTCAGCCTCCTCTGGTCTCAACATGCACAAACACAAAAATATTAGAGCATTCTCTAAATAATGTCAAACTATTTATGTGCATGTTAAGCCATTCAATGCTATTTACGCTGAAGGGAACTCAAACTTATTTTACAGGATTCGATTAGAATTGAAAAAGCTCACGTTAGTGATCTTTTAAGGCAAGGTCATTTGGCAGTTAGTGCAACCTCAGTGTTTCTTTCATATGTTTTTCTTCCGTATGAAAGGAGTTGAGAAGGAAGCCAATATAGTTATGTTTGATTTGTGTGTTTGTGGTGAAATCCAGTCCATCCCTCCTCAAACCTTCGGTCTGCTCTCCTCACAGTCTTTGCTGTTCTGGTCCTCTTGGTCCACTAGTGCTGTGTCGGGGTGCACCTCCTCTTCATCCAGTGTCACCACCACTGGGGGTCTTCTCCTCCTTCCTCCTCCTCCTCCCCCAGATCCTCCTTGCTCATTCTCCTCGTCCTCTTCCTCGTCGTCCTCCTCCCCGGCCTCTGTGTCCTGGCTGGCTGAGTCGGTGCAGGTGGATGAGAGGGAAGAGAGCTTGTGGCGTAGCTCAGCCTGGGTGGGGACCTGGAGACTGATCTCTGTGGTGAAGGACTCAACATCTGGACCTGGGAGAGAAGAGGAGTCAGAAAGATAGTTTCAGACTTTGTTTGGATAAGGAGGTGGATAATAGGTCCATTGGTGACCACTAGGGTTGCAAAGGGGTGGAAAGTTTACATTTCTGGAAACTTTCTGGAAACATTCCATGGGAATTATGGAAATTCATTGTAATTTATGGGAATTAACTGTAAATTATGGGTAATTTAAACAAACTTTATCATATCCAAACATAAATCTAAACAAACAAGCAATTTCAAAATAAAAAAAACAAAAAAAACATTTTAGCAGATTTATTTGAAATCACCTGTGCAGGTAGAGGGGGCGTGGCCTCAACAGCCCTGCAGTAAGCAGTGTGCTATGTGCATGTGACTGAGGAATAGCAGATATTCAACTGGGCCTGCATGAAATCTAGTTGTTTTAGTCAAGATGATGCTAAACATATTTTCCACAACTATATTTAAGTCCACTGTTAAGGGCCAACCTTCAATTTTTTATTTCTGTTCTTAAATTCCCATTAATTCCCATGGAAAGTTTCCAACTTTGAAAATTCCTGGAATTTTGCAACCCTAGTGACAACCTCCTTTCAGTGTTTTACAAGTCATTTGGGAATTGAACCCTTTTATCTTACAAATAAAACCCAAACAGTTCTATTATTTAGTATTATTCATTTTTTATTTCCTATCTTTGAACAACGACTGCAAATAAAAGGAGGGATCTGCTCTCTTTGCTGGAGTTACTTCATATCTTTGGCTCAGTTGCCTCCAGGCAAATAAAATGCAGCACAGATTTGCATGCATCAAATTATTTTTAGACAATGATGAGCTGTCAGTTAGACGCTGTAGGTTCCTCACTGTGACAAGAATTTTCCCAGGCAGATGTGGACAGATGGTGTTGTTGACATTGTTCTTGTCAATCTTCCAAGTCACATATTTTCTTCTTCAGCAAATCCTTTGATATGATGATTGTGTGTATTATTGTTGTTTGAATGAATTTAGTGAGATACCTACCCGTGACAGGCGAGACAGCGCTGTTGTCCTCCCCCCCTGAGTGCAGAAACACATCCAGGGCTTCATGGTCAGACATGTCCATCAGATCCATCTGCTCCAGCATGTCCACGTTCACCTCCATGGACGACATGCTTCCTATTGGCTCTGGACACGACACGAGACAGCGAGATATTAGCCTCATGCAGGACTGAAGTGTTTAGATGGCAGCAGCAAGGAGCTGAGTCCAGGAAGAGAGACGCTCTGAGTATTTCTTTGTTCCAAAATTTGCCAAGCAAGAAGCGAATGGGCACATTCAAGCTGGATGGCATTTGAAATGGATAAGCTTGTGTACGCAGCACAGTGTGTTTACTGTACGATCCAAAGCATTAAAAGAAATAATGGATTGGCAGAAGGAAGCTGTGTATGAAGGAGACAAGCAACACCTGCAATAACATCGGTTAAGGTTCACAGGTTTATCTTAATGCCTGCATGCCCATATGTACATCGAAAGAGTCGCTGTAATCCTTCCACCCATGTGACGCAACACTCACACATGAAGCTCCAGCAGGCAAATGAGAATCCTCTGGTTATGTCATTTTAGACTGCTGAAGCATCATATTAACTATGGCTACAATGTGAAGACTTGCTGACCTAATCACTTGGGCCATATTCAGACCAAAGCGTGTTGCTGTGAATTGTCGCAGGGTTATGTTGTGGCATGTGAGGTGGGGGATTTATGGGGGGGTTGCTGGTGGTGTGTTTATGTGTGCTGTATGTAACAGCTATAAAACAATTAAACTGACTGTGGAGGAGGTCCACGGGTCTGATGGTCTGATTAGCTGCTGCACTGTGATGTCAGGTTGTCCTTCTTAAGTTTCTCCACTACAAGTCAGTGTGTTTGCACTGCCATAGTCAAAATGCGCCGCTCCCACTCGTGATATCGTGAATCGGGCCTTACACTGATATTACACAGCCATTATGTAGAGGAGGAACACTTGCAGCCAAGAGATCTTTTTCAATGCACATTTGGGCATGTGAGTGTTGTTTTGCAAGAGACTTATATGTGAATATGTGAAATATGAGAATTCCACCTTAAGAGGTGAATAATGCTAATCCTCATGGTACTTAACACCTTAAAGTTAAATTCATGTACAGTGGAGTTGCAGATTGACCTGGTCACATGATTAAATGAACCCAGCATCAGTCGGCTGAGGGACCATTAAGTAAGATCAGACATAACCTAACAGTGTTACAGTTGATTCTATATTGTCCACATCATTTCTGACATGCAACAGGCAAACATAGTCATGTTATACCAAACTAAACAGGTGAATCAACACACCTAACAGTCTCTGATGCCTGTGCTGATCTATATAAATGTGGCTGAACCAGCATTAAACTAGCTTGTTAGCTTACATGCTGGCTATGACTGTCCTGGATTCACCCCCCCCCCCCCCCCCATGATGTGCTGCATGCGTCACAAACAGCCAGTCAGTTGCACTGTGGGAATGGAAGGAGCGTGGGGTGAGGTGAGGTGCGGTGGGGTGGGGGGTTGAGGGTGGGGGTGGGGGTGAGCTTTTGCGAGGACCAGAGGAAGAAGGAAGGGCGAAGAGCAGTGAGAGAAGATGCCGTTGACTACCGTACCTCAGGGAAATGAGGTGAGCAGAAGAGGGCAGCACAGGGGAGGAAGAGCAGAAGAGTGAAGAGAGAAAGAGAAAGAAGGGGGATGTTATTTCATGTGGAGACCGGCTCAAAAGTCTCCCAGTCCTTTAAATAGCAAAACACACACACACACACACACAAAAGATCACACACATGTGTGTCACTTTCATATCGATTAACTTTGGCAGTTCATCTTCATGTATGTACTTGACACATTTTATTCACCAATCCACAGGTATAAACAGTTTTCTCTTCTCGCTGTCTCTCTGTGCAGACAGCGGTTGTGTTTTCTGTGACACGTCTGGAGGAACTCGGGGTCTAAATGCTCGCTAATGAATTCTCAGTGTGTCGCCTCTCTCTTCACGTGCATTTCCACATCTGGCCTGTCAGCTATGCAATCACCGCCACATAGCAGCCATTCATCCTCATAAAACATGCTACGGAGGATGTTTATTTAGTTTACATCCCCAAATGGAGCTGTCTTTCCCACACATGAACAAAAATAAACAAACACAAACACACACACACACACACATACACTTGAACCAACACTTTGGCTGTAGTGGAAGTCTTGGTCCAGAAAGTACTGCATTGAGAGCATCATTTCCATGTGACTGCCTCTAACATGTTCTTCTTTTAGCTCTGCTGTGACCTTGCCTAAAAGGTTTCCCTGCTGGGATGGACTGTTTCTGCCTGCGGTGAGATTGCAAAGTGTGTGTGTGTGTGTGTGTGTGTGTGTGTGTGTGTGTGTGTGTGTGTGTGTGTATAAGACTCTTGAGACTGGCTTTTGATGGCTCAGTGGCTTATGACATCCGCAGCCTTTTCCTCTCTTATTCTTCACTAACTCCTTTCAGTTTATTCTCTGCGTCTGTCTCCTCTTCAGCATCTCCAGCTGTATCCTCGCTCCTCAGTGGCGCCGCCCTGCTGAGGGGATTTGTAGCTGCGTGAAGAATAATGAGCCATCGTGTGCTTTATTTGCCTCAACTCTCACACCATAGCCTTAACTCTCAGATGTGTTTCACCAGGATTATGATGTGAGCCTCCTCAGCAGCTGATTACAAGTATTTTTATAGCAATTATGGCCGGTCGATTCTAATTCAGTGGTTGTGAATTTATGTCGCGCTGCCCACATGCTTGCCTTTGTACTGTGAATCATTAAATGTAAACATTTTTTTCTCATCCTGAATGAATGTAGGATACACAAGGTTCTGAATAATCTTTAGATAATGAGCTCTGAATATTTCATTCTGCACTTGGTGGTTGTTGTTGTCATGGAGGTCCATTATAAAAAGAGAGCACTGATAAAAAAAACAACGATAATAAAAACACTGTTTTGATTGACAGTGAAAGCAGAAGCCAGTTTCCTTTTTCGCTCCATCTCTCTTCCTTCCAAACTGCTCCACAATCCTCTTTAATAAGCCATTTCCAGAGGATTAAGGAGGCAGGACAGATGAGCAGAAGAAGAAAAATCACATCACAAACTCTGCACCAGCAGAGTCCAATACATCTTTCAGTGCAGGCTACATATCTCATGCAGTCCCTGGTTTCAGCACATCCTTTGGGTATTTTAGCACAGGCTTTTGGCAGTAATACATGGGGTAAACTGCAGTAGGATTCTATTACAATCCCAGTGGAAGACTACATTTATATGGCACAGTGGCATTTTTCAAAGTAATGGCTCTACTTGTGTGTTTAGCGACAGGCACTCAGAGTATGGAGCCTCGCCGCAGAAAGCTATTATGGCTCAATCTTGTGATATTCACTTGAAGTGTGGAGGGTTTCGGCTGACGGTATCAGAACGCTGGAATTAATTCATTTGAATGCCGGGTGGCTTTGGGTTCACCCTCCAATGAGTTACACACACCACAACCAAAACCTCAACATTTTCCTTTCTCCTTTTGCGGGCCTCAGACACCATGAAATGCTACATGTCAAGCTGTGAAATATCATCAAAGAGCACGGCTACGATCTGTGACGAACGCCTGACCTCAGCGCTCCTTGCTTCTCACCTCTCCTCTCGGCGATCTGCAGGTAGCCGGTAGACAGGTACTGCTCCATGTCTTGCTGAAATGCCTCCTCAAAGAACTTCTGCCTCTCTTTCAGCTTGACCTGGGCGGGTGGGACTCCTCCTTGTTCTGCCCCGGGGACTCTCTGTGCATGCTCGGCATCTAGCTCCACTAGGAAAGAAAAAGAAGAAAGCTTTTAAAAGTTGGTCGTTCATTGGTTGCTGCACATGAGACAAAAACATGGATGACTAGAGAGCATTTGAAGAGCGCAAACCTCCACCAAAACTGAGCAAACTTAAGATTCTGAATCTCGAGAGGTCTGATGCAGGGAAACCTGAACAATCTAATCCATTTTTACTTGGCTCATGGTCCAGCTGCTGTCCACTAAATGTCATACAAGAAGAAGAAAACATCCCCTATTTTTCAAACACAAATGAACGTTACCTCTATACACATTTCTCTGTGCAAAACTCTTCCAAATCTAAAATGAATGAGCGCTACGGCAGATAGAAATCAGGTTGGAGACCATCTTTACCGAAGCAGAGCGACGTTAAGCTCGATGCTCTGCAGCATTTACGTATTCTGCGACTCAACCCACCCTCTGTAATTTAATACTCTGTCTCCCGTGTGTTGTACAGGAGGAATCCCACTCACTGAAGTCTTGTGCATGCAACCCCCCTCTGCTGCACACCCACTTCAATAAACCAAGACTCATCTCCCGCTGTCTGTATCCTCAGTCACGCTGTGGCAGTAAAGAGGACGTTCATCACTGCTGTCTGCTATGTTTGTTGTATTCTTGAATCGAAAGAGGCCCTTCAGTTATTATTTAGCCACTGAGTCTGACATCCATTAGGGGTCTGTTAGGTACTGAATGTTTGGCTTTGCATCATTAAAAAGCCTTTGCATTTCTCCTCCTACATCATCCCTTATGAAAAGAAGACTCTGATTGGTCTGAACAGATCATTTGGCCCTGTCCTGGCAGTTTAAGATGTCTGGGAGAGGGAGGAGCATATTGAAGAGACGGGGTGATAGAAAGCATGGCCCTGCGGATAGAGAAACCCTCAGTGTGTGTGTGTGTGTGTGTGTGTGTGTGTGTCTCTGTGTGTGTGTGTGTGTGTGTGTGTGTGTGTGTGTGGGCAGGGCTGCAGCTTGGAGTGTCTGACAGGCTGTCTCTTTAGTTCTCTTTGATAGATGGCAGCATTATATAAGACGTCTTGCTGACACTGTGGCAAGAACCAGGCCGCAACATATAAAATATCTGATGTGTCCCATATCTTTGATCCTGGTTTAAAATGGACAAATTATATCCAATTCAGGAAATGATGGTTAAAAAAAAAACTCTTCCCAATTAAAATTTAAGTCTGTTCTTTCTCTATTTGACATCAACTGACCTCAACATGTGGATCAAGTACATTGCATACTCTCCCCCGCTGTTCAAAGCTTTTTGTAAGTCTGTAAAGAATTACTTAAATGTCTGGCTTTTGTAACACGGGTCTTTATTAGTCTATTAGCAAATAGAGCATAGAAAACAGACAATTTAAACTTTATACTTGAGCAACTGAGCTAGGTTATCAGCCAAAAGTGATGGCAGTTATCGGCAAAAATACTGGCAGCCATGTAGGAGGTCTGAGCTGAACCAATGTGTGTGTATGTGTCAATTACAACCGGCTCTGCAGCTGAACTAAAAAATTAATGATTTAAAATGGACCTTCTTTAACTTCTCTTTATATTTTCTGCGATTATATCCTCCACTGGTGAGAGCCTAACTAAAATCTGGTGGTTCTTATTGTTGTTACCACTGAAGCTTTACCTTTGCTGTAAGAATCTGGCTGCACAGAGGTTAGTGGTCGTCTAGTGTTTGGTCCTGTTTGTGTTTACATCCCAGGTCATATTATACAGCCTGTCTTACACAGCTCTGCACCATTCTCTGCCTTTCCTCCATGTTCACCAGCACGCCCAAAATCAATACACTGCTTCAGGAGTGTTAACTCTACTGCAGGATCAGAGCTGGGGCACCCTAATGCAGACCAGAATCCTGATAAAATAGGCTGGACCCTAAAGGGGTTTGCAGCAGATGGAGACATACACACACACACACAAAGAAGGGAACAATGAGGTCCCACCAGAGTTCCCTCATGATAAACATCACACCAAGAGCCCTTGGAGACTTGGAAAAGAAAAGCTTTCTCTCTCTTTCCGTGTCATTCCTCACTCAGTGTCCAATTTATCTCCTTTCTCTGACTACCCCTCTTTTTTCTTCATCACTCCCTCATTTTTCCCTCCTGACTCCATCCTACCCTCTCTGCTGGCTGGTATGTGTGTGTGTGTGGATGTCTTGTAGAGACTGCTCTATTAGATTAGGGGCCTCAGGGAAGCTTTGTTCAGATTGTCAAGCATTGTGTGGGGTTAGATAGAGAGGAGCGAGGGAGAAAGAGGGCAGTGCTTTTAGTTATAATTAGGGTTTGCGGACAGACAGCATTAATGATAGAGCTAGATCATGTCTTTTTTATTTCTCTGTCTCTAATCATATTCACTATCCATTATTAGCCTGAGCTGTCTATTTATTTAGACCATCTATGTATCTATGGAGTGCATGTGAAAATCTTTTCTTTAAATGAAGTCTATACAGTCAAACAGTTTTGGTAGAACACAATAAAACAAACCACAACAACAACAAGTTAAAAGCAATAAATCAATAAAATGTGACATAGAACATAAAACATTTAACTAAAGGCCCTTTTATAAAAGTGTGTTTTTAAAATCAATTTAAAAGTTGATCAATCTGAACCGAGGAACAACAGGAGCAATGCACCTGAGGATCTCACTGACTGAGAGGGGACATTGGGCACTATAAGTTCAGCTAAATACATTGGGGTGAGGCCTCTCAGGGCTTTCTAAGTAATCAACTTAAAATCACCCTGTGAGTAAGACAGAATCTGTGCGAAGTGTTCATGTTTCTTTGTTTGAATCAAAATACTGGCAGCAAAGTTTTGGATGAGCTGGAGACGACGGAGGGTTTATTTTACTGACCCCAGAGAGCAACGAATTACAGTAATCTAGCTGACTGGTTATGAATACATGATTGACAATTTCCAATTTTTTTGCAGATAGACATGATCTGAGCCTTAAAATGTTTCTGAAGTGATGAAAGCAGAATTGAATCATTGAATTAACACCTTTATCTAAACTGAGATTTTGATAAAAAATGACACCAAGGTTTCTGCAGTGTTGATTTATGGAAAGGGACAGAGCAATAAAAGAAGTGTTTTCATAATCTTGACCTATGACTAATAAGTCAGCATTAAGCTTCAGAAAACTTGACATCAACTTGTGGATCCCCTGAAGGCAGATAAGAAGGTTAGCAGTATTCTAAAAGTGATCTGCTGGCTTAGATAGAGCTGGGTGTCATCTGCATAAAAATTGAATTTTACAAAGACATGTAAATGGAAAACAGAACTGGACCTAGCACTGAGCCCTGAGGCACCTCACAATGAACAACATTTGACCTTGTATCAGCAATTCCAATGCAGAAACGCTTGTCTTTTAGCCATGACCTAAACCATTTGAGCAGAATTATTAATTCCAAATGCCTTTTTAACCAAAGCAAAACATTAAACATAGATTGGGATGATTTATGTCAGTACTCACTTCAAACTCTCAGATGATTTTCTGTTTATGGAGGATTTTTTTTCTTTTCAGGCTCTTTGAGAACATAAAACCACCTGTCGTATGAATTTCTCTTCTTATGCAACGTCTTTCTAATCTCTCCTTCCTCCCACTTCCTTCTCTTGGTCTTTTCTTCATTATCATCACCAGATAACCATATCCTGCTACGCATGTATCTACGGGGTCTATTTTTAGCTCTCGCTCATATTTAGCCCACAGGATTAAGTTTGTGCTGATGACTTTAGTGTGAGATGCAAGTCATTAAATCCAACAAATTCCATCCTTGCAGGCTGTGTTGCATTTTCTGTTTAAACAGTTGCACAGACACTGTCAGATTAATGTAAATGCACATTCAAACACTCACGCAGCCTCACAAAACATACTATTGCACGCTTGTGCGACATGATTCATATGAACAACAGTGACTACACACTCACGCAGACATACACATGTGGAGATGATTCATAGGAGCTGAGGCAATTGCATTATCTTAGTCACAGCAGATGATTTCCAATAACATGACATAATTTTATTCAATTACAAAGTCAAATGTTTCTTGATTCTCAGAATGAGCTGCTACAATCTAAAGCTGAAGCACCTTTTCTGAGATGAACACAGAGCCTTTACCAAAGAATTTCCAAATGAAAAACTTCTACAAGAAACACATGAACTGAAAAATGATGGTGTACTACCTGAGTTTGTACTTGCTGTGTTACTTGGTGCGTCATTTCCCGCAATCATCATGCAGGCCAGGAAAAAAAAGTAATAATGTCCCCTCTCAGGCTGTTGCTGTTGTTCGGACACACAGCAGGCAACAATACACACCGCGTACTCACAAAGTGATGTCTGCTCTGCTTCTCACCTCTCCACCGTGTGACCCAAAACTCAGGGGAAATAAATAAATTGCATTAAATAGTCCCGTTCTGCTTGCTCAGACGGCTATTTGTGCAGACGGATCAATATGAATCGAGACTTTTAATGTAATTATGCTCATATCATATCGTTTTCAGCGGTAGAAAAAAAACACATCTGGTATGTTCTGAACAAATGCAGGAAGCAGAACCCACAGGAAACAAGGCTGGTATGTGTGTGTGTGTGTGGGTGAGTGTGTGTGTGTGTGTGTGTGTGTGTGTGTGTGTGTGTGATAGCGTTAGCTTGCCTACATGATTGTGTGGTTCATCATGCACGTGTGTGCATCTTTAAATATACCCATTCCATATTCAGACATAATAAAAAAAGCATGTACCTGCTGATTAACTTTGCTATTTACTCACTCTCATAAACATGCAGTCTGTACTCTATTTGCAAAGTGTGCAAGTTTGTGTCTGCGACCAAAACAGAACTGTGAATGTACTTTTATGTGGCATGTAAATGCGCGTCCGTATATAGAAGTGCATATATCAAACCTAGCCTCGCCCTTTTATTTGCAGCTATTGTACAGCGAGAGAAGGAGCGCAGAATTGCAGCTGAAAAGCAGAGAGGAAGCACGCCATAAAGGGCAATTCAAATCTTCAGGATACAACTCAAGCTTTAGATTTGACTAAATGCTGTCATTTTCCCACAGCTTGGCTCACAGAGCAAAAACGCAGATCTTCCAGTTAAGTGTTTATTATACAGGCTTGGTCACCACATCTCTTTTGTACAGGCAATGCTAATTTGGGCTCACTTGAAACAGGAACTCATTTTATTTCTTCGAGGACGTTCTACACGTCTTTTTTAAGCATCTTAATTAGAGCCCTTTCAGAGTTTGGTTGAGTTAGATTCCTTAGGTATAAAGCATATTGATTCAGAGCACAGGCAGGCCCCATTTCATTGACCATAAATAACAAGTAACACTATCAGCTCCCCATTCAAATGGAAATATATCTTTTTATGAGTCATCAACAGCCAATTCAAGTCACCGCTGCCTGGTCCACAGTCATTTACACTTTGTAGTGTACTTCACATATCAGGTGCCACCATAGGCTGTGCCAATGGAGAGGAAAGGTTATGTTTGAAGCCTCTGTGGACACATGAATGGACAGCTGGGCGGAGGGATGAAAGCGTCAGTGGGCTTGGTGGCCAGTTTGTCTTTAAAGACCAGGCACAGGCCTGAGACTAGAGCCAGTGTTTGTGTGCAGATAGACATGTAAATGGTCCTCTGGGGCAGTTTGTTTATGTGGGGCATTTAGAGACGGGAAGTGGGATGGGTGGTGAGAGGCAGGATGCGTAGGGGGGGTATGCATGTGTTTCAACCGCGTGTCATTCTTGGTAGAAGGAAGTGACAAGAGGACAGGGACATGGCCACGGGGCGTGACCCTGAAGTCGAGGCTGAGGAGGTCACAAAACATGAAACAGTGAAAGGCTTATGTGATGTCAAGGTCTGTGCTGCCATGAATCCACCCTGAGTCACTGCATGCATTTAAAACCTGCTCAGTATTTTAATGATTTTTTAATTTGTCAACAAAAACTTTAATAGCCTCATGAGCTCAAATGAGCTTTTATTCCCTACTCTGATTATCGCCCAAACAACACATCCACAATCTCATTATAGCTGTTTCATACACTTTACATCACCAAACACATCAAACGTTCCAATATCTGATGTAAAACTCTCTTGTCTTGCTCGTCACTTTAAATGAGCTGTCTGGTCTCAGATGGATTTGTTTCCGTTTGCTTATAAAGGCCTAATATTTCATTTGGAGACAGCAGCAAGCAGCCCTGAAGACCAAGAGGTAGGCTTGACAGTGGAGACAGCCACCGCTTCTTCTTCTTCTTCTTCTGCTTCCTCTGAAGCCCCTGCTCACTCAGCCGTGGTATTTTTAGATTCTGTCCGCCTCGCTATATCTCTCAAGTGCTCAGGTTTCTGCCAAAGGCAGCCCCCGTGCTGTAAATAACACACACAATGGCTTCTTCCTTTGTCACACGCCTGTCAATATTACTTGCATGTCAAGTGACAAAATGTGCATGATACAGAAACTGTGTACTGGATAAACCTTGTGGGTGTGTGTGCAAATGAGACGTGATTAAGCATGCACAGGTGATGAAGTACATTACACACAAGTCACCCAGCCATTTATATACATGAGTACTAATTGCTTTTATTGGCTGCTTGATAGTCACTCTGCTGGCCTCGCAGTGACTTCACCTTCAAACCGATCATCTTCACGCTCTGTGGCTCACTGACACACACACACACACACACCACATAGTGCATGTTCACAGCTCAAACTTCCCCCACATGGTGCCTATCTTCTTTCCCATCGATAACACCTGTCTGTTTTCGCTTTCGCTCCGTCTGTTGAACCGCAGCAGTGTCTGGCTCTGTCAGATTTCTGTCCACGTCTTTTTCAGGCTGCAAAACATCAGCTGGGGAGCTTGTGCACTCACACAATCGCTCGGGAACGCCTGCAAGGCTGGAAGGGCGTGTTTGACCCTTTTGTGCCATTTTTGTTTGACTCAAGAGAGACAAAATCATCAAGCTACAGTATTATTAGCTTTTTTACATCACTGGCACATTTTAAATCTGATATTAAGCCTCCGACAGCCAGTGTTATTGTTATGCTTTATAGTATAAGTTTGTTTACTTATGAGCTCTTGCCTTGGGGATCCAAGATTGAAACCGTGACTAGAATTATTGTACTCTTTGTTGAATGTGGTGATGTTTTCAAGAACAAAATCTGTCTTTCTGCAATATTGTAAAAAAAAAAAAAAGTTCCACACTAGCTGCTGGCGTTACTTTGTTCTAATTTTTACATGGAAACAATTTTATAAGAAACTTGTGTGAACTTTCTTGTAAAATTCAGAAACCACGTGTGAATTAAACGAGCCAAGGCCGTGAGAGGTCGGTGGAATATGGATGTGAGGTGTGTGGCACCTGTACATTTTACTGTTGCTTTTAAAATAGTCGTGTTTGATGCAGCAGTGGGCTGTGTTACAGAGGAGGCAACGCTGTGTGGCTACCACATGCAGTGTGGGTGGTGAACAGAGTTTACCAGAACAGTTTGTGTTCCCTTCAGTTTTTTCCTTGACCTCACATCAGCAGAGAGCATTGATTTCTTTGTGGCTTTGTCATAAAAACACACATTCACCTTCAGATTCTGTAGTGAGAGAATATAAAAATCAAATATAAATAAAAAGTTACCCTGATCTCTTCTAGTGAGTGCATGTCAGTCAGTCAGTTATGAGTGTTATCAAAAATGAAACCACAAAACACAAAATGAAAGATCTCGTATAGGTCTCTACAACTTACAGTGCACCTTTTTTTCTTATTTATACCCTGTCTCCTTCCCCGTGCTGAAACACACATTGTCCAGGACAAACATTTCAAACATTTCCAGTAAATTTATGCCTACTAATGAGGCAGTGTTGTGCTGTGCAGAAAATCGCTGCCAAGCATTCACAGCTGGCGAGTGTGCAGAAACTAGTTTGCTCTGGTTTGTAATCAAATGAGTGTTTGCAGTGATACGGCAGTCAATGATGGAGATCTAATGAGGGGGCTAACTGGTAGGAGATGAACACAGTAACAATACTGCAGTGAGATTATTTCTGCTAATTCTAAAATATTATTGAGTCATGGATCAGTCTGGAATCATGTCTTGAGTGGAGATGTCTAGTCACACTCTTTGTGCTGGAAGCTGTGTTTTGAAGATGAAGATGAGGGGGGTCAGGAGCTCCTTCTGATGCACCTGATTCATGACTGCACACATCAAGCTTTTTTTTAGTCGCCATCGTCTAATTTGAGTGGGAGTGAAAACGCACATTTAACCAGTTTTGCTAACTACACATGTAACCAGGCAACTGCTCACCAACATGTAAGGCAAAGCTCAGTGGGAGGGCCTCTCCCTGCTAAGTCATTCACAGCCTGAACACCACCCGAGGGTGGAACGTTTTTCATTACAAATGAGGAATTATTATGTTACAAGATAGTGTACAGCTTCAGAGAGCCCTGTATGAAATGTAATGAGCCAAGCTGCCACTGTTATTTATCTGCTTTACTGTCAATTAACTACAGAAATAAACAAATAGTTAGGAAAGAAGTAGGAAAGACTGAGAAAGACTGAAAACAGACAGACTGAAATGTGTGCAGAAACACATGAACACACACACACAGGAATAGATAGAGGATGGGTCACGACTATGCCTTGTTGCAAATCAGAGGTGTCAGCTAGCAGCCCAACCATTCACAGTAGGAAGGCTGTACAGCGGGATTGTGAATGTATCAGTTCTATGAGAGAGGGGGGTGAAGGTCACGACTGTAAGTGTGTGTTTGGAGGAGAGTGAACATGCCACTCTTCTAAAGATGTCCTAAAAACTTTGTGATTGTAATGAGCAAAGTGAAATCAATGGCTGCTGGTGAATAACTTTACACTCACCGCTGTATCAAAGTCCTCATTTATCAGCCCAGTGATGAAAACGTGTGGTAGTCTATATTGCCCTGGCCTCTCCGGGCTCTAATGTTGCTGATGCTTGAACACTGGGGAGAGTCTGGCAATTTTACAGTGAATGCACTGCAGGGGATTTAAATGCAGCCTCAGCCCAGATCTAAAGAGCTTAAAGCCAGGTTTGATAAAAGCCAGGAGACTAACAGAGCATTTTGACTGGAAGGTAATCGAAGCAGCAGCAATATCAACCGTCTGGTAGAAATTAATACAGCTTAGGTTAGAAAGTCTTGAATGACCACAGCAACTTAGGTCAAAGAAACCAAATTTTCCTCCTGAAACATACCTGTATTCATTTCTACCAAACATTTGATATTGCTGCTTGCCTCACTTAATTGTATATAGTTTTTTTTAATCACTATTTGCAGGTCTAATTCTAAATTCTAAATCTATATCTATCTATCTATCTATCTATCTATGGCTATTTTTATCTATCTATATCTATCTGATTGATTATTTAAATGATTATGTTAAAAGTTAAATCTGTTGGTTTTAATTTTGCAAACATCTTAACAAATGCAAATACGCCCAAAGTTCAGTTACACAATATGATGATAATGATGATAAGTGCATCCTGAATCTCATTCATTATTATTTATTCTTTTTAAACCAAAACTTAAAGTCACATTCGACCGTCTTTTTACTGAGTCTTGTTGCTGCAGGGGCACACAGCGAGTGGCTGCTCTTGTACATCTCAGCTCTGGGATGAGTGGCCATGTCTGCCTGTTTGTTTTGTTCCATTGCTGCGAGGCATCTGGCCCTTTTGAAATGTGTATATTCAAGCGTAAAGTATATATAGTGTATGTTAGTGTGGACAGGCTGGCAGGGAGAAAACACAGTTTACACCAGCAGGGGCCAGATGGTTAGAAAGGTCAGTAGAGAGGAGATAAAAATATGGAACATATACGCACAATGCTTTCGCTGGTTATATCAATGAAAAATAATACCATGCAGGAAATTTAGATTAGGAAAAAAGCTTGTATATATTGTGCTCGACAAAGACTGAACAGTTAGTGGCTACAATCAATCCAACTTATTGTGTAGCTGTTTCGGTGGAGGTTCAGTAGGAAATCAGGCTACCAACATCCATTATGTCTGCATTGGAGTGACATGACTATTAAAGTGACACATTAAATGTGTGGCATGCTTATTTTTTGATGGCATATTGGTTGAAATTATGAAGTTTGCAGAGTCACTTGAAAATGATCCAACTTAACACTCATGTCTGATACGGTTCTGTGGCCTTGAACTTGTGTCTTGATAACTGGTGACAAAGACAGACAGGAGAGATGGAGGTAGGTTGTTTTATCTGACAGCACCTGACTACGCCGTCAAGCGGAGGGTCCATCCATCAAGAAGACGGAGGAATAAAGGGGAGGTGTACATGTTCTCCGAGGTCAGCTCTTCACAAGCCTGTCAAACTGCCCACCTTATGCAATCTCCTCAAAAAAACGTCGCTCTCATTTGCCAACACAATGTCTTGGTTATTTGTAGTTTGTCGTAAAGTCTAGCTCTTGTTTGCATTAGTCGAAGCAATCAAATAGCTTAAATATAACTTACTTACGGCTTTGTATTCAAAAGAGTCGCTGGGATATATCTGAGCAGGAGAAGCAGAAATCATGCTCTCAAACTGAAAATCTATGCTCTTGAATAAAGATAGGATAATTATTCCATAACGTGAACCTTCTTCGTGTTCACAGGCGCCGCCTTAGCCAACTGTATCCGGCTTCACTCTGTGATTCCTACAAGGATACTGAACCATGCACTTTAAATTGAGCACCCACTGCAACTAATGTTTGAGGCATGGGTGATAAATGATGTTACCTAATGTGTGGAAATTGAATTCTTGGGCTAATCAAAATTTTGCAGTTCCAGTCCCTGCTTCATTTGCCATTCAAATGCAGCTAAACCCATCCTTTCAAACGGGGATTAAATGTGTCTTAATGAATAATGAAAAATTAAATTTCCCATACTCTTTCCTGTACTCAGAGATAAATATGGGAGAAGGAGAATCCTTGGGCTGCCAAATAAATCAGCGTTCAACCAATGGGGCTTAAGAGCCTGACAACGAGGAATCAAACTATGGTGCAGCTTGACACAGTTTATTACCTTGGCAGAGGGCTTTAATCATATGCACATACAGTAGAATTATGTCATGTCTGTACTGCTGGAAACAGATTAAAAATGACTCTGCTTCCCAGGAGACAATTAAAAAAGCTTACATCACCAAAACCTCTGCACTGGTAATAGGTGCTAAACATAGAGGTGAAAGGGGGGAGGAGAAGAAGAAAAAGTGAGCATGAGAGGCATACCTCTCTAACAGGTTAATTGCCTGCCTTGAAGGGAGCTTTACTTGCACCGATAAGGGTGATGTCTTGTTTAACGGCGAGTAGCGTGTTAATGACTGTGTGCTGGCTTCTAAATTAGGAAACCCCAGCCAATCTGATCCTCACAACAAGGAGGCAGCGAAAATCTCTACAAGGCCCCGCAGTGAAGACACAACAAAACCAGAACAGAAAAGGGAAAGCAGAGTGCTCACATGCCCTCGGGTGTTTTGTGCAATCTAACTCAAGCAGCTGGGCAGTCTTGGACAGGCGGAAGCTCTTCACAATAAAATATTACTGTGGCTCGGGTAAAATGGTCAGCTAGAAGACTTGAAAAACATGTCAAGGGTTTGTGAACTTGGTATTTCCAAATGACATGCATGCACCCATGTTTATCTTCAGGAATAACATTTCTCACGCAGGCTTTGATGCATTATGCAGGAATCTCCTCTTTTCTCCCTACACCACAACAAATCAAGCCTTACATCAGCAGAACCCACTGCATGCTCTCGGTGAAGACGCCTCTAAAGAATGACCCGTTCACTCCTATCTTTATTTCTTTATTTCACTAAGCAGAGGGAAGTGAAGAGAGATGAGAGAGATGCAGAAGACAGAGCTGTGCGATGGCATCCATCTGACTCTGTGACGCCAAACTGGAACCTCCAACACTGTAGAAGCTCTGACACAAGTAGACCAGAGAATTCAGCTGTGCATATGCATGTGATGAATAATAATAAGGTGCTCTGCGGTTGTCACCAAATGACAAATTATTGAAGATCAGGTTTGGTGCCATTGCTCATCACTTTAAGCTCAATCAACCAAGTGAGAGACAGTGGAGTGCTGCAAGTTCATACAAGCATAGCAAAGGCAGCAAAAACCAGAGCATAGGTTAAAGGAAGCGTATGCACATTGTGGAATGACAAAAACAGAAAAATGTATTTCGCAAATGCTAATACAACTGGATCGAAGTGGTGGGGGTGCAGGATTGGTATTCATCCATCAAGCATTACCAAAGAAGAAGACTTTTGAGTCTCCTTGTGCATGAATATCCCATCATCTCAGCTAAGAACATGTGTTTCTATACAGAGTAACCACACCGTGCACAGAAGTCCCACACGTATGTTCCTATCGATCAATCTTTCATCAGGACTCATGTCGAACGGGTGAGTACGACTACTGTATGCGGTCTTTTCATTTAGCAAGGCTGATAAATGATTGATTAGTTTACATGCATCCTGTCTGGCTGAACCAAACTAAAAAAAACTCTAGCAGGTGTTCGGACATATGTGCAATATGGTTGTTTTATTATTTAAAGTTAATTGAATCAGGTAGGTTGGTTGGCAACAAATGTATTTTTCTGCGATCACCTGGAACGAGTCAAAAGGTCTTTGAGGATGGCTGGGAATTAACGCTGCAATCTGTAGCTACAGTATGTTGCTTTTTGGTGTTTGTTTATTCATAGTTTGAGTTGCAGCATGTGGATTTTTTAAAAATAGATTTCCATATTTTAAAACTTTTACAAAACCAACAATAAGTCAATAAACCACAAATGCATCCCGCATTTCAGTGAGGTTACATGTATGTTAAACCCATGGTTACTGCTAAAATAACTATCTGCAACTTATAAAGTCAGTTGCAGAGATTTTGGCCCGCGACCTATGAAGAATTATATTCCCGTGAGCTGTTAACCATCTGTGAACATATTAAATATTAATTTCTGAAATATGTTATTATTTATATATATATATATATATATATATATATATATTATATATATCTATCATATATAAATTTTTAAATCTAAATCTTAAAAGAGTCTCAAAGAGACGGTGTCTTTGTTAAGTTTTGAAGGAACAAGACACAGCTTTGTTTTATCATTTTAATTAAAAATCCTCATCAATCTGTCCACTAAAAGCAACATTATATACTTTCCTTCTTCCTTTTTGTATTATTATCCCTCAGGCTTGCCGTCTTCTTGTAGATGCTCTTCATGTCTGATTTTCTCTCTTTCATCATCTCTAACCTTTGCCTTCATTTAGTAACCTCATTTTCTACTCACGTGGCTCAACAACAATCGAGAAGCTTCCAGCTACAGGCAGCAGTTACAGTGTGTGTCTATAGATTTAGGTTAAGAGTCAGTCAAGTGGAATAATGGAACTATTGCATGAATCTGCAAATGTGATTCCTTCATGTTCCAAAGAGTCGGTTATCCTGTGGAGAGACAGTGGGAGAGAGGAAGAGACTGAGATGTTTTTTGAGTGTGTGTGTTTAAGTGTTTAGTCCACGACCTTGATAACTTCATTACATACTTGTAGTTCAGAAAATCTGAAAACAGAGTTTCTGCACATCCCCTTAAGTTATTATTTCTCTCTTACTGTTAAATCATTACAGCCATACTGCATAATTTTACTTTTTACATGGTGTGATCATTGACCTGCAAGTTCATGCACTTTAAGAGTTTTTAAATTTAAGTTTACAAAAAATGATGCAAAACAGCTGAACACATTCCAGTGTTGTGGGTAGAAATGTGTAATTTATGAGACAAGGCAAAGTATACTGAATGGTTGAATATAAGTTCAGTGAAGGTTAGAAAAAGTCAGCACAACAGTTAGCAATAAAAAGAGGAGGCTAGGATGAGCACATAATTATTCAAATATCCAGAGTCTGGAAAAATGTTTTACCTTGAAAATATCCCAGGTGGATTTAGAAAGATGCCAAGGAAAAGACTGGAAAGATCCATCCAGCCTGCTGTCAAAAGCACTGCATAATTTCGGAGCCCCAGAAAAGATAAAAATTGTTGCTACCCAGGTGATCCTTTCATGGGATTATACTAATCTTTTTCAAACTGCCACCTCCAGCAGGAAAATGCACCTACGGTATTTTCCAGGCGGTCCAAGGAAGACGAGAAAAGACTTTATGTGTCTCCAATGTCCTGCACAGCTCCCATATATCAATTCAACACATCGCCTCAAGGTGAGGCTGACAGGATGGTCACAACATTACCCATACGGCTGAAATATCCACAGAACCTCAATCACACCATCCAGTCAAGACACTTAAATGCAGCTAAAATTCTACTGAGGATTTTTACAACGGGAAGAGTCAAATGTTGCCTAAATAAAGCAGGCTGTTGAGGATTTGTGGGATAAAGAGGTCACAGAGAGTTTCATTGCTCTACAAACAGACTGCCGTGGCAAAATGCTACTGTACACAGGAGATATTTAGATGCACAGCTGCTGTGCTTTCAATACAATTTCCATTCGCAGTGGCCTCAAAATGTCACAAAATCAATTTGTCTAAATGTTTTCTACTGTATAAGCATACAGTAGCATTTTGTCATGGCAACCTCAGTTTGTAGAGCAAATAAACTCCACTACTTGACATCTTCATCACAAATCCCCTCAGCATTTAGCCTGCTTTATTAGCACAACAATTGGTTTTGGCTCATCCTGCTGCGAGCAGGCCCCACACGCAAATATATAAATAATGTTCCTGCACAAAAGATTTCTTGTTCAGCCTGACAAACTGTTATGCTGTACTTTTCCATTCCTTGCACAAAGGTGTCATAGTAATGACTTGAAACTAAACAACGCGTTGTACTAACGCTGTCTGAAAACTCAAAACTATCAGCTCTCTCTCGCACTGTTGAGAAGTGAGCTTGTTCTTCTCATCTGTGCTGAAGTCTTCCCCTGAATCTTTCAAAAGTGTTTTTGTTAGTCCCGACACAGATATCAAAAGCCATCAGCGGCGTCTTTTTATTTTGCCAAGCTCCACTTCTCCTCTCAGTCATTGTGGATTTCTCACATTCTCTTCATCCCTCATTTACACCCTCTTTTATCTGCACTCGGAGTTTACCCTCATGTTATCCCTGGCATCAATTTTTAAAAGCCTGAGCTTTTCCAATGTGAGCAGTGGTACAGAGATGAGACGGCACAAGAGCATGCATGCACACAACGCCACCATGGGCATGTGTCTCCATACTGTACTCCATTCTTCGATAGCATCTCATCTTCCCTGTATTATAGCATGATCTAATATACAGTAGTACTGCACGTGTACCCCTGCTGCATCGTGATCATGTGGTTCAATACTGTGTTCTGAATAGATATGCCTATGTCCTTGTAGTGCCATGTTGCGTACGTTGTCACCTCCAAATAAAAAGCTATTGTGTTTGCACGGTAAAAACCTTGCAGTATTGAAGAAAGACGTGGCTATTCAATTTATTATGTGTCCTTCACATACTAACTTACTGATTTATATATTTTAAATGTTTAACAGCCGGTGTGAAGTAGTGGATGTGTTTTCTTGTTGGTTTTAACAATAGCATCACACCTTGAGATAAACCACTTGATTACTGGCCCAGTGATGATGCTGTATTGTCGATCCATCTGTTGTTTTTGTTGTGTTGGACTTGAAGTTGGGCCACACACAGTCACCTGGCACACAGCGGGAAATCCTTCCCTCCCCCATGGCAACCTGTCTCGCTCTCTCCTTTTGTTCGTTCAAACGCTGCTTACAAATCTGCTGAACACGCTGGAGAAAAACCAGCAGACTCAGTTCACTGATATCTGTACCCTAACATGCAGATACATGTGCACACACAAATGTGTGCAACACCTTTCTGCAGAGTAAGGTACACAGAGTCACAGAGACAGAGAGACAAATGGTGTGTCAGGGAGATAGAGGAGGGGAAATGTGTGTTCCATGACCCCAGTTCAAATGAGAGGTCCTTGAGGGGTTTATCTGTCTCTGCCTGACCTGAGTTATTTACCCTTATATAAGGTAGCTGGGGGGTGGAGGACAGTGGGAGAGTACAGGCAGAAGAAAGCTTTGGAAAGAAGCCTATAGGAACCCGAGCAGCAAGACACAGGAGTGCTGATGACCTCAGCACGTAGACGGCCACAGAAAAACTCAAATAATACACAGACAACACCTGCGAAAGTATGTAGGTGGCTGCAAATACAAATACATAAACATTCAACTCACAGGAGCTTAACTTTATAACAGACTCCTCTGTGCCTCTAAACACTGTCTGTTCAACCATGGACCTAATTAGAGCAACTCTCTGGCTGTCTGACCAGACTACTGCTTATTTCTCGATCCTCTCTTTCTCCATTTCCCAGAGGAGTGGGAGGAGAGGAGAGAAAAAAAAAGAAGCGATAACCCACCTGCTGAGGTGCATCGCACGAGGATGGAAAATGCAATTTCCAAACCATCTGTGACCAAAAACACAGATGATATCTGCCTCTATTTGACTAGAAAATAGATTTTGTGTTTTGATAGACAGATAGATGTCTGCAGGAGAATACACGGCGGTCCTCGTTCGTCTGTGTGTGCATGTGCGAGTGTGTTTTTGCAATGTTAACAATGAGTTCTACATCATCCCACAGGCACATTTGAGGGGGCGTTTGAAATCATCTGACACATTTAAATTCAGATTCATCCCTCTGACGCTTACTTTACCACTAAAGTAACCGAGGTACGCCCTTAAAACAAAACAAGTGCCACAACTGTGTGTGTGAAATTACATACCAGTCACTATTGTCCCTTTAATTACAATCATTATGCCCCTCATGGATCTGTCCAAGTATTTATTCTTTTGTCATGCTGCACAGCTCGGAATATAATTTCTCAGCATGATGAGAAGTGGGAGCTCATTTGTAGCTGTGATACTGAAAAATAGCAGGTAACACAGATTCTACAGTTTCACCATCACGGTGATATTAATGGATAGATGAAAGTGAAGCATTGCCAGTGATCGCTGGACAATCAACAGTAATCCCAGTAAGGTATTAGGCTTTACGTTCTAGCACAGCACACATGCATTTAAAACAACGGTTGGCGGCAGATTTACTTCTCGTTAGCACTCCCATCGACAATGGAAATCAATAGACTCTTAATTTCAGACAATGATAGACATGAACCATCAATTTCATTTCTGCTAAGCTATGATTGAAAAACAAGCTGTTTGGAGGAGGGGTGTAGCAAACTGTAAGATCCAAAAATACTTCCAGTTTCACAGTATAATCCCTCTGTGGTAAATATGTTCAGCTGTACACGTGTATTTGCTGATTACATTACTTCTGATCAAAAACTGTCAAACAGTCAAACATCAACCAGGTCACCAGCAGCAGACACAGCAGCAGCTAATATTACTGACTAGTCCAGCAGCAGTCAGCCCAGCTCAGCGTCTGTCTTTCAGCCTTTTGTTTCACCAAGCTCTCACCAAGTCAGTCCTGCATTTATTCTTGTCTGGCGCTTAGTCACTCTGTCATCCTCCCCGATCTCTTTGCCTCTGCCATGCTCTGACTGTGCTGTGAGTCCAGTTATGTTGCCAACTCGCTCTGGTGCCCATTCTTGCGTCACTACCGATCTGCATTCCCTGATGCCCTGGGCCTGAAAACCTCCTCTCCAAAATGCCTGCGGTATAAACAAGCCTCTGGCGCTCTGAGCTCATAGTCCGGACAGCCCGGCTAACAAACGGAGCTAACAGACTAGCTAACAGCGGCTATAGCTTGCAGCAGTTTTTTGCAGTTTTTTAAATTACGGAGCATTTACGTACTTCTTGTGGGTGATCATATCCGGAGCACAAAGTTGGATACAGGGTACAGAGTGGGAATGACAGAGACACCATTCACCTGATTAAATCAGTCAATCCTGATTAAAATGACTTTAAATCTGTTATTTTATAGTGGAAAAGCTACACAATGTAGTGTTAAGATCAAATCATCACTTTGTTGTGTACAGACAGGTGTCTGCATGTCTGCTAGTTATACTTGATTGAAAATGCCGTGCCTGCATTATTAAAATAGATCATTAAATGTGCTAATCTGCTCTTAAACCTTACTAAGTGCAGAGAGCCAACAACTCAACCAATATGTTCAAGCTCAAATAATGAAGGCACATATTGTATGTGGCGAGGTCCTATTTTCCATTGTCATTCATTTTTAAAAAGGAATGACATGTTCTGTCCTCCAGATAGCAGAGGCTAGAAATGATCCATTTCTGCAGTCTGTGATCTCTGAGCAGCCTCCCTCCTACCACCACCACCACCACCACCACCACCAATTAGCAGACTCCCAGATAGTGTGGAGAGCTGTCTTACTCTCCTATGTCTTTTTATTATTCTTTTTCATTATCTGTAATGTGCTTTCTGCCTAATTCATTTTAATTCCTCCTCTTTACCAATATTCGCTTTCTATTATTCTCAAATCACTCGTTCTCTGTCTCCTCACCCACTTTCCTTCATCCTCCACCTGTTATCTTTGCCTTCTCCATTTTACCCCTCCCTCTGCTGCTCTGCTCTCCCCTCCCTCAGCTGTCTTCTCTTTGGTCTGTCTTCTTCTTTCCCCGTTCATTGTTTGTCTCATCTCCTCATTTTTGTGTGCTCTTTTACTTCTGTCTTCTGAACCACCTCCTTACTCTCCCCCTCCTCCACCCTTCCTCCCATTGTCTCCTCTCTGTCTTTCTCCGCCTGTGTGGCACTCTTTGTAACACGCTGAATCCCAAAAGCATCCTCGCTGCGAGACAGTTCCCCCCCTAATCTAATTGAACAAGGATGATCTTAGTATAGAGATTGCTGGGAAACCCTGGCAGTAGTACAGTGGAGTAAACAATATGAGTGTTGAGACAGGAGACAACATGCTTAGGGTTTGCCAACAACATCTGTTAAGCCAGGTGGACCCTGCTAGCAAGTGGTAGGAAGAAAGAGAGGAAAGGACAACAAGGTAGGAGAAGTAAAGTGAGAGATAATGTGTCATCCATCCCAAAGGACTGTATATTCCTGAACCATGGCAGACATTTCAAGGATGGATGGACTACTGCTGCATCCCACCGGGGACTAAGGTGACGCGCTGTGCATACATTGTAATGCCGGAGCTTATAGCAGCCATTCTAGTCAGTGTGTGTAACCCTATCATAGGTGCATAAGCCAAAAGGGAAACAATGTGATATATATTCACATATTTACTCATGGTAGAAGCACATAAACCAAGGAAAGATTACCAATTTGATCAAGTACACAAAGTGTGACGGGCAAAAGGCTTCACTTCTGAAATGCTCCACGTGGAGTTTGAAGTTGCGTGGAGAACAGACCAAAACAGCGTCGCAGCCACGACATGCCCGGTAAGACTCTGCCATTAGCATCATCACACTGCGTGGAAAACATTTTGGTTATGTGCTTATGTATGCATATTGGTGACCATGTGCATGACATGACATTTATGCAACAGTGGGAGCATGCTACACAAAGATTTTCACATAGAACTCAAACACTGACACTTAAGGCCACAGATATACGGAGTTAGTCAAGGCTACACTGTGATTATTATGCCTTATAAAAAATCAAGTTGTAGTCTGCCTTTCTCTTTGTCCTTTGACAGCACAGATTCTTTCATCTTTTGACTAAAATCCATCTTTAAAGACAATTACTACCATCATTCCCAGCATTCACCGTCTTCAGTGGCTTCAAAGGGAGCGTGCCCTCCTTGAAAATGAACAGACAAATGAAGACGTGTCTGCCTGCCTGTGTTCACATGCTATGCAAGAAATGTTTGAATCTTCTAATTAGCAGGCTAACTGCACTGTGGTTACGAGTGATGGAGGTGCACGGGAGAATGTGTGCATGCACAGATGAAACAATAGAAGCACACACACACACACATACACACTCTACAGCATGCTCTACAGATGCAAAAAAATGCAGGATAAAAAGTCAACACAGGATTCACTTGGCAGAAAGTGTGTCACTTACAGTAAGTGTTTAAACTAACTTTTCTTTTTCTTAATTTGTCTATTTCATATCAGAACTAGGATGGAATGCTAATTGCCATATATATCAATGGTGCAGCATATGTATATAAATGTGTGTGTGTATATATATATATGCATATATGTGTATATATATATATACATACATACATATATACACACACATACATTTATATACATGTGACATGTGCTGCTCCATTGAGATATATATATATATATACCCTTTAAGAGTTGAATTTATACAATATTTTACGCAAGAACAATACATTTTCTAAAATACTCTAAAATGCTTTCATTTTATTCCCGAAAAGCTTTACTTCTTCAAAAAAGGCTCTTTGTGGCAGCTTATAAAGTCGAGTTTGCCCATGGCTTTAGACAGTGCACGAGCCAGCTACTGTACCATATTTCAATAGTCCAGACCCCACTCATTAAAGCAGCACAAAAGACTAATCACATCCACAGCGCTTTGATTTACATGCAATTAAAGTTTCATGTGAACCCAGATAAACCAGACAGGAGGAGAGCAGAGGAGAGAGGGATGAGAGAGAGAGGAGGAGGGGGGAGGAAGAGAGAGAGGGGAAGAGGAGTGCTGTGGGATACAGAGAGGAGATTAAGGAACAGATGAGGCACCAGCAGAGGAGAGAGCAGATGTGTACAGCAACCAGGCGCGGAAAAAAAAGGTGGGGACAGAGGAAAAGGAGGGGAGGACAGGAGGGGAGAGTAGACGAGGAGAGGAGAGGTGAGGCAAGCCATCATTTGGCAGGAGAAGTGATGACACAGCACATCCATCTCAGTGGCAGGTGCCTGCTGCTGCTCCTTTACAGAGGACACAAACTATCAGGGCGAGAGAGCTCTGCAGCAGCATTACACTGTGATAATACCACATTTAAAACCGCTACTTGTCATCTTATCTAAAAATATGACTGCCTTACAAATAGTCCATAAATAGGCTTCACTTCGGTGCCATTACAATATCATATTTGCAGCCATTTTTAATCAGCAAAGTGAGCCTTTGCTTTGATGTTTTAATGAGTTTCTATCATAAATGATGATAGAACTAATCCGGTAATGTTTGGACATGTTTCTTTGATATTTACACCACTATTAACAACTCATGAAATGGAATATGATTTTTTTTTAAATGTGTCCCTGCCTGATTAAATGACTCCTTTTTTTCATTTCTCCAATCATCAGCTACTCTAATGTTCATTTTTCTTTTCTAAAAAGCTCTTGTTAAGCCAAGAATATTGACTTGTTTCTGCAGAAGCTGCATTTGATTATGTAACATTATGGTTAGTAAATCAGTAATCGTAGCCTGAGGCAACTTGATATTTCCATTAGAAGCACTGCTCTGTAAGGAAGTAATGTGATGGATGTGTCTCGACAAGGAACAAACTGGTCAAGTACAAAAACAAAAAAAAAGCCGCCAAGAAGTAGAGCTTAACATGTAAAGGAGATGTGGGAGTCATACAACGATAAGCATATTTCTCTGCCAAATAATTGAACACAATAATGTAATTGTAAAAAAAAAGCCCATTGTCATAAACACACAATAGGTGCCTACTGTGGGTGGGTGTGTCAGTGTGCTATCATTAACACATCAGCCAGACACACAAAAGGTTTCCAGGCGAGTTATATTCAAGGTTGGGCAGTAAATAACATCCAGAAAATAACAGGGGGGTGAAAGCAAGAAGAAGAAAGGGGGAGGGGGGTAATAATAATGAAAGCAATAAAAGGATCTGTGCCTCAGTCACGGCAGTCAATGTGTGTGTGAGTATGTGTGTGTGTGAGACAGAGAGACACAGAGAGAGAGAGAGAGGGAGGGAGAGAGAGAGAGAGAGAGAGAGGGAGGGAGATTTTCTGAGTGTATGTTCCCACTGAGCTCTTACATGAGTCAAAATGAGTCACATCATTTTATCAATCACCCACTTACAGTACAGCAATCCTTTGGTTTTGTGTGTGCGTGCGTGTCAGTGTGTGTGTGTGGGTCAAGTCCCACATACTGATACACAGTGCCCTGCAAAGTTACTGCTACATATACAAACACACAGTAGATCACCACACTTACAAATGCAGCCAGTAGTGTTTCATTCATTCATTTAGCTAAACAGAAAACACAGAAACTGAAAATGAAATCCTGATCATGGTTAACGGGCTCTGCTGTCTTTCCAGGAAAGAAGTGAAACACTGTGTTTGACAGTCGTGAATGACATCAGCAAGTCATCTGATCTCTTCCCCTCTCTGAAAAGATACAGCTGGCTGGTTGTCAATCGATGCACAGCACCTTTCCAGTGGTTCCACAGCTGGAGACGCTCCAGGGAATATGTAAACACACTCACGCATGCTCCCACACACACACACTCCTACATTACACACCTCCCCGGGTTCTCCTTTACATTATGTAAACATGTACAAGTATGCACACACACGCGCACGCACAAGCGCGCAGGATTCCCTTTTACTTTTTACTACTGTACATATCATCTTCCTTTATACAAACTGTAGTGTTACATAATCAAACTCTTCAATCCTACTCACCATGTTTCTGCTGCACACACACACACACACACACACACACACACAGCATTCTTGATTTCACTTGCTGTCTCATCAATAATAACAATGTATTTGTTGTTACATCCTTCTTCTGTCCTGATCTATTTGAAGGGACAAAAGAAAGGTTGGTTTCAAACACCCCACGCAGACATCTGACATACTGACACACGCACACACACACACACACACACACACACACACACACACACACACACACACACACACACACGATCACCACTCCCAATTGCAGAGGAAGAAGGAGAAAAAGTCACTTACAAGAGTTCCTTTGGCTCCCGTCTGTTGCACCAGGCGAGGTGGACATCCCAGCAGGATGCTTTTTACCCTCACGAGATAACCAAATGGGAGCTGGAGGCAGACTGCACGACGATAGTACACCGAAAACTCCACTGATCACCACGACAACACCTGCCCACCACGCATCCTCACGCTGCTGTCTATCACTCCACACACATGCTCCTCCATACAAAATATGCTCCAGGACACACTCACGCACACATTCTCACGCAGATCATCAGCTCACGCACTTGCACACACTCCAACGGTGAGCGTTCTCAAGAGAAAGCCCGGCGCCCACAAAACACACACGGGTGCATGTGTGTGGACCGACGATGCACCAGTGTCTAGCTCCGCTGTGGAGACTACTGAGGATGAGATTGGGGGGAGAGAGAGAGGGAGAGAAAGAAAAAGAGAGAGAGAGAGAGACAGAGAGAGAGAGGGGAGTGAAGATGAGTGGAGCATACCACTGAGTGCTGCTGAGTGAGGCAGGGAGGAGGAGGGGGTTGAGAGGATGAAGAGAGGGGGTGGGAGAGAGGGTGTGTGCGTATAAAGAGGAAGGAAAAGAGAGCGCAGATGATTATGAGTTTGTGTGTGTGTGTGTGTGTGTGTGTGTGTGTGTGTGTGTGTGTGTGTGTGTGTGTGTGTGTGTGTGTGTGTGTGTGTGTGTGTGTGTGTGTGTGTGTGTGTGTGTGGCTGCGTATGTTTCTATAACCCATGAACACATTTGCCTCCGACCTCTGAACACACACACACACACACTAATGCCTCTGAACCCAGCCTGCATACTTTATAAACCTCCTTTTGTTGCTATGACTCAGTGGCTACAGGAGCAAGCTGTTTTCATAAATACTGATGAGTGCCTAATGAAGTGGATTCAGAGTAAAGATGTCAAGGCGACATAACATTTGAAAAGGTTAGGTCTCTCTTCTCTGCTTTTATCGTGCACACAGCCTTACACACAAATCACATCGTCAAAAGTGAAAACACTTGCGTCCACACCCACTCGGTCCGCCTCCACCGCCTGAGGGGGGGACATAATAATCCTCCTCATTAGCATGATGCTGCGAAGAGCAGCACAGTTCCACCTAGCTCTGTCTCCTTCTCTCATGTCCTTCACTAACTCCTCCCCTCTCTTTTTTTCCCCCTGAGATGTCTCCTCTTTTCCAATGCATGTTAAGTGCAATTGATGGGAAACCACTAAAGACACATCTCTGGCTTCTGCAGCCATGCATGAAAGTGATTAGAGGATTGTGGATTAGAGAAATATCATCAGTACAGCTAACAAACAAACAACATATGACTTAATTAAAAAAAGTGTAGTGAGTCATTCTGGAGAAATTACACCCTCAAAAACACAAACACACACACACAGACACATAAACCCTAGCCTTCATCTTTATGACATCACAGCCCTCAATGCCCATGGGGGGCTGCTGTGCAGGAAAAAATAAGATACAAACACCACAAGCAGCCACGATCAATAGTGTTTGGCTACAGCTGCACAAGTCACACTGCTGGGAACTCACTGGAAATATCGTAAGCTCCTTAATTAGCTGCGGGTGATTATCACTGTGCCACAGAATGAGCTGTGGGAGAGGTGAAAAGTGCACAGGCCAGCCTGGGATGGACATCATACGACAGATTATCAGACAGATAATTAGAGTGCTCAGTTCACATTAAGAACCTGAGAAAACACTAATCAACAATACTTCCACGAGTATGTGTTGCTTAGCAACTACTTTGTTTAGATGCCCTTTCAAGAGGTAATTATTTCATAATAAACAATAAGGACGATGAAGTAGTTGTTCTGTTCAGTACAGTGGTGTGTTGCTCATGTGATAAAGTCCGAAGGTTTTAACTGAGGGTTTCTCACAAATCTCTCACGAAGCCAGCGACTCCTGACCGTGACCTTTCCACATTCACGATGGAAATTGTTGCACTCCTTTTGCCTCCTTGCTCTACAAACACTAAAACGTGAGGTCCCTTCATCCCAGGCACTCCTAACTATTGACTAGTGATAACACCTTAAGCCAACAAGGATGTAACCAGTACATAACATAACCTTGGTCGTCCAGCGAGGAGGTGGGCGGCAAATGTATGATTCATCGGCCACAGGCGTCGCACTTTTTCTACTCTGACAAAAAGCCTCATTCGATTACATTTATTGCATTTTATGTGCTAATAACTGCAATCACTGAGAGGATTTTATATTAAAAAAATACTTTTTGCAGACTAGACAGCAGACAGAGTGCTTACATTACAGGAATAATTTTAAGCTCTGTCTGACAATTATGAAAGGAGAGAGAAGCTAATTTCCCAGGAGAGTAACCTTTCATATTTGCTTGCCAATTGGTCTGAGATTGATAGTACCGTCTAGTAGCATTTTCTATCATATCTCACTATTTAAAGTGCAGCTAGGGAAAGGACCCTTGACACATGGACTCAGAGCAGCTGCTCTGATGCTTCACTAAAACACCCAATGGACTGTGAAAATAATGAAGCCAATCAAAATGGTTCAGTTCCTCTGATACTAACATTCTTTAAACCATTCACATTTTTTACTTTCATGTGAAAGTGTAAGGAGTTTATATTTAATGGTTGCAACTAGACAACAATCTTGGTGTGAAAAAAGCGTGGGTGTACAGAGAAAATGAACTTCCCTGCATTGTAAACTTGAATATGTAGCTTGTAAATTGCATATACAGTGTGAAGTGCTACAATTGTGGCTTATGCATAAAAATGCTAAATCACTATATAACCTTGTTAATCTTTATGTTTTCTGCACGTCTGCTCAAATATCCCTCTCCACCTGTATACAAGCCCTCTATGATTACTACAGAATATCAATCGTCCCTGTTTTTTAACATTAGTTATAATGTTTTATATGTTGCAATATATAGAAATATGTCAGTTAAATGTCTTAAATGTGAAATGCAACCAACTCTGAGCCATACAAAAATTTTAAAAAGTAAGTAATCTAGAAGTTGTTTAAGGCCTCTGATAGTATGACAGTATGAATATGGATGTTGTATCCATGACGTCACTCAAGCTGAGAAAGTGGTCGCACTGGCCACTTTGCCTCCTCCCAGCTAATCTAATAAGTTAAAGTTAAAGTCAGAATTCTGAGTTTAAATTCAGAGTTATAAAGTCAGAGTTTCGGAATTCTGTGACCCTAATCCTCTTCCATAGTCTGCAGACCAGAGGTGGGCTAAATGACGTCTGGCTGGTCAAACAAGCCACCTGTAACCTGTGATTCAAAGTGTCCACACAGTTCATTCTGCATAACTTTAATCCTTAATATAACTTGAACAGGTGAGTTGTATAAAAATTCACCCTCAGTACAGTTGTCATGAATGGGGAAATTAGTTAAAACTGTTTTTTGTACCAAGCTGTAAACATGTTTATTTCTGCTGTGAAGTTGGACATTTGAACATGGGGACTTATGGAGACTGACTTGTTTTGTAGCCAGCCTCAAGTGGACGTTTGAGGAACTGCAGTTTTTGGCACTCCTACATTGGCTTAACTTCACAGCCACAGAGCTTCCTACTTACTCTAATGCAATATTTTAGGTTTCAGTTGCATCTGGAATTGCACTTCCAAGGCTGCATTATAGCCCCAACCACTACTGGCTAGTTTTCAGTGCTCAGAATCAACACTGTACAGGGTTGCTGAACAATATTTATTTTCTTTCAATCTCAGTTTTAATACCTCCCTCTATAATTCAGAGAGTCACAGAGTCACAATTGTTGGTCAGGTTATTAAGCAACATTGTTTAGCAGATAATTAGATTTTCCAGCAGTCTGTTAACAACTCAGACTTGGGCCTGTATACAAAGTCAGATAACAGTGGAAGATGCACACATGCCTACATACACACCCTCATACTGAGAAGTACATGCCAAAAATCGGAACGCAATTAAACATTCTCTCCTCCTCTTCTCTCCCTCTCTTTCTCTCTCTCTCAGTGCTTTTCTGTGAATCAGTATTTTTTCTTACTACGCACAGAGAAGTCATTTCCACGTTTTCATGCCTTCCTTCCTGCGCAATCACAGCTTTTGTTAAACACGTTTTCCATTTGACACTTAACCAACCATTACTAAAGCTTACAAACACACAGAGCCCTCATTTGACAGAAAACTGCCAAGTGTACTGAGAAAAACTGACAGATGAGAATGAGAGCAAAAGACACAAAAATACAGTTGCCTTGGAAACTGACATTCTGCAGTCCAGTTTTATGTAATCTATGCAGTGACAAGCCAAATTCTCCAGGCCACCCATAAACTTTGAAACTTAAACACATGTTGCCTTTCTCTTTTGGCATTTTATTGATAGCATATAATTGCCTGGAATATTCATCTCTCCATATTACTTTAAATCAAAGACTTATAACTAAAACATGTTAGTCAGTTCTTTTATTGGTTCCCTACAGACTTCCATTTTGAGCCTTGGGCTAATTACATTTCTATTCCACCTCAATACTTGCCTCCCTGTCAGCGAATATGAAATAAATTACTAATCAATATACAAGAACAGGAGGTACAGATGAACAATTTTAACAGATAACTCAGTAATGATGGTGTTTGTTTATTTAATTTCGTGTTGCTATACACTTTATAAGCCATCCAACAAATCTGGGTCTGAAAATCATATTTTTGCTTTGATGAATAACTGACAGGCTGAGATATTTCAAGTTCATCAGCACTGCAAACAGAAGTCTCTGTGTCCAAATACTGCAGTGTTGCACAAACATCTCTGGTGTTATTAGATTGTTTAAATTTGTTTATCAGTTGACTGGATCCTTATAAATTCACAATCAAAATATGTGTTTAAAAGCTCGTCATTGTATTTTAACAGATCACCATAGTGACTAGGTGCATTCTTCAAACTTCTCCCAGATTAGTGAGCTAGTCTGAGCACTAAGATGTTTTGTGAATCCGACCCCGGAGCTTCACTATCTTTACTCTGCAGAGAACTGTAATCTAAACATTATCTCAGGATAATGGTACAGCTGGGCATGCTGGCTTTCAATAATATAATAACCGTGCATCAGCAGAGGCAGCTTGAAAGTCAAAGGAGAGTTTATGACTAGAGAGCCACTACCCTGATTTTTTGGATTGCACAGAAAAATGACACTTCATAACAAATGAAGAGGGGAATGGTGGACCTACCAACTAAGAAATAGAAGGCATGAAATCACAGACTGTACTAAAAGAGGGCAGTACTCAGAGAGAGCTAGGCTCATAGGAAACAAAAATTATTCTATTTATTTTGTAACACTAAGACGTTTGATGCTGCATTTTTGCTATGTCAGCGGAATAGAAGGGAACACATGCTCTTATTTTAGCCCTGTTGTCACAGCATTTAAATACATGCATGAGCTACTTTCGTAGCTACAAACGGTGCATGGCTTCTTTTAAATGAACCACATCAGTTGTGTTAACATTGGATTATATGTAGATGTAACTGCCAGTGATGCTGGCTTTGCAGCTTTGCATTTTGACAGTTGTCTGTTAAGATATTTGTAGCTCTTCCCACCGAGTGGGACACATTGTAGCTGTCACAAATTCCTGATATCTTGGAATTGGAATTACTCAGAAACTGACATTTTAACTCAAACTATGAGGCAAGGCAGCCAACAGGTGAATACTGACAATCTGTTACTTGATGGCAGCTGATGTCAGTATCCAGCTTTGCAATCCATCCACCATTTGCTCACCATCTGCAGCCGTACCCCATAAGCCAGAGGTTTGGTGAGGTGCCAAAGAAAAGAATATTGTGACTGACACCACCAACAGTAGGTGTAGTGATGTTGGCATTGTGCTAAGCTGTGGAAGTTGAGCTTCAAATTGACTACAAATTTCGTGGCCAGTGTTTTAACTTACTGATGCGAGCGGTCAACCTGGTGTTCCTCCACAGGTTACCTGTCCTCTCTCTTTATCATAAATACGTGTCCAGCAATCTGGGAGGACTTTTGTGTCAAGTCACTGCTTTTTAACACTGAAAAGGAGCCGCTTGATGTGGTTCAAGCACCTGGTGCCCCCCGAGGGACTTCCTTTTCAGATCATGCATGACTGAATTAGAAGAGACCCTGGAGCAGAGCCAGAGGGATTACACATCCCAGCTGCCCTTCGAATGCCAGAAAGAGCTGGGGGACATCACTGTGGAAAAGTTCATCTAGGCTGCTCGGCTTCCTCTGATGCCACCATGACCCCGATCTAGATAAATGACTTGATGACCTGGATGGACTAATACAATTCTAGTTGGCTGACACTGTAGTAAGGTACCAGCTAGTGACTGTATGATGGGGACAATTACACTTTACAGACAGGAGAATCATTCACAATCTAAAACAATGCAGGCCTTTGTATTTAATTTTATATTAAGGTGTTCATAGCATGTATGCTTGTGGATACTATTATTACAATAGCAGGTTATCAGTGTCATTACTAAATGTATTCATCGTTATTGGAGACCTCATGAAACCACACCTAGGTGTTCGTCACAACAATGTTCACTGTTTTCTGTGACTTCTACTAAAGAATTTCTCCAATAGTTTGTTTTCATTTTGTTTTTGCAGCTGCTTGTGTGGGTGTTGTTGGAAGCAGCTTTAAAAAAAAAAAAAAAAAGGGTCATAATTACAGGGGGACCTCCAACAATTGTTAGTTATCTTTGAACCATGAAAAGAAAGTGTACAGCAAACAAACTGCTAAAATACTTTTCACCTTTTTCTAATAGAATGCAGGGGATGACTGATGTTTAAGGATATGTATATTATGTAAAAACATATGTAGATATGTAAATATCCTATCCTATTTTGTATGGACTCACATGTATGTCACTCTTGCACTTCCCACTGAGGCAAATGACTGGTTATCGTGCTCTTTAAGGCATAACAAACTGCATGGAGAGCGCAGAGAAGGCTGTGCCAGAGGGAGAAAAGGGGACAAAGGTTACTGACACAAACTCACAGAGACGTTTATCCATATATGCACTCGCCTTCATCATTTACATGAATGACTACGTATAAAACTGCGAGAGCTATATAACCATATATGCACTCATTCTGCAAACAAGGCCCACTTACCAGGAACCCATGTGAGAATATATACAAAGATCACCTTTATATTAAAGGAGAGAAAAACTGGGAGTCAGACACTGCTTAGCTTTTCACCTTTGGACATTGCAACAATCAAATATGCAGGGAACAAAGAAGAAACCAATAAATTGTTTTCATTGTTTTTAGACAGAGACTCTGAGACGACCGACCAGCTAGGACAAAAAAAGCATCTTGCAAGTGATTTGACAGTGCCCTCGCCAGAGCCCCTTGTTATTTTGTCGGCCCTAGGGATGTATGATGCCTGTATGTATGGTGCTCTGTGTGAGGCAGCAAAACTGAGAAAAAAAGTTGGAATTGCTGCTCAGGGGAGCGATGGTCTCCAAAGAGGGAATAACCAACCTCAATCTAGCTGCAATCCCTGTGTTCAAAATCCTCCCTAAGTCCTAAGGAGAAACCAGCAAGACGGAAGGATGATCCTTCGTGTGGAGGAGGAAAGCCTACATGTTAAGTCAGACCAGAACAACCACGACCATGAAGGAGGAACAGAGTATGCCTCAACACTAAGAGAAAAAAATCAATTTCATAGTCTTACAGGTAACCTCCATACCTACAGGTAAAGAATCAAAACCCTACAAAATCTGATCCCAAGGGCCCACGGTCATGCAGTGGTCTTCCTGGTGGCACTGGGAATTTTAATTAAAGAGAAAACAGATGACGTGATTAAAGGGGTGAAAGTAGCAATAAATGTGATAGAAAATGTCAGTATGAAAGTCTGGATATCAATAAAGTGCATAACATTAGACCCATCTCATGTAATAATGATTTTGATATTATGTGATATAATATGATATTCTTTACATCAAACAGTATCTTTAAGAGACAAAAGATCATTTTAAGTGTGCAGGCCTCTTGTAACAAAAATGTGGAAGAAAACAAAACTTCAGAGAAGTGCAAGTATTGATAAATATTGTATATAATAACCCTTTTTTTGTAACTAACACCAGGAAAAAGCCAAATTCCCCTGGTACAAGAAGCATCTGCATTAGACCATGTTATAACAGGAATCCAACAAATCAAATAAGAGCAGCAGTATGCTCAGTCCTATATACAGAAAATGAAATACAATAGTCTTCCATAATGGTATACAGAAGGGCCTAAGACGGGAAGAGCCCAGATGTCCTTGGAGGCACACCAGCACCAATAGGGTCCTGAAATGTTTTCCTCCTTGGACCCAAGGCCTGAGCTCTCTTTCTGCCTCACCACAAAAAATAGACTCATACATAAGCTGTGTCGTGACTAGCTCCTTGTGGAACTCTGGGATGAGTCTACCCTTCTGTAGCTTTGGCCATACGCATCAACACTACATCCTGGGGAGAAACAAGACGCCACAACAGGCAGTCCAACATGTGGAGTGGGATCCACCTTACAATCATCTGTGAGACTTTAAAGTGGGCACATAAAATGCCATGATGTTAAATCCAGTCAGATGAATGGAAGAACAAACTGACAAGAAGATGGAGACATGAAGTCCATGGCCTGCGCTGTATGTCCGACCCTGACCGTCAAGTTGTTGTCAGCTCATGTGACAACACTTTCTTCTTAATCAGTTTAACTTCTTCTCCTCCTTTTCTCTCTTCCTTGCCTTTCACCAGTGTGTGTAAACCAACTTATATGCTGGAGTGTTTCAAAACGTCCTTGCTGCAATCTGATGAAGGCCAACTTGCACAAAGGTGGGAAGCTGTTGCCAGGCAACTCTACACCTCAGGCAGTTCTCTTTATTTTCCTTTTTTCCCCTGTTGGCTCACATTTTCTTTGACATCACTACAAAATGAGAGTAGTTTTATGCTGGTTCATAGGGAGTATGAACCAGCATAGCATCTTATTGCCAGTGAAGTCAAACATAAAAAAAGACAGGATTTAGAGGGAGTTGCCTAGAAAGTTGGCAGGGACTGTGGGTATCAGATCCAGGGAACATGAGACTGAAAACTGGGACTGGGGACAGATAAGAGAAGAGACGAATGATAGAAGGAAAAATAGATAGACTTTTCAGACAGTGTTCAAATAAAGATTTTACATATACATTACCATTTTGATCACATTTGGGTAACTAAATATTACTGCCGTATTTCATGTACATGTAAAAACAGTGAAACAAGGTTCCATGTCTCAAATTTTAACAACTTACCTGAGTTTGTGAGTTTGACTTTGTGGTTAAGGAGTAAGTAGCAACTATGTGAAAGTTTACGTTTCTGAGTTCTGTTTCTTGTGATACAATGGAAGCCTTCTCTCATTTTCTCTCTCACTTTCTATCTGTTTCCTTATCACACAGTTTGCACTGCTCTCTTTTGGCTTCTTTATCTTGTCTCAACCTCAAAATGGACATCTGAAGGCGATTTATATTTTGTTTAAAACAGTGTTTGCATGTGCTTGACAGAAAGTCAAAAAAATAGGTGTAGAAGGCAACAAACACTGTCTTCAGATGTCAACATTTTAGCTTCTGTCATCATCCTGCTTGACATCTTTCATGTCAACAAGTCTCTCATCTTGGTGGGAGTATTAGCTGGAGGCTGGAAAGACACATTGCACAACACCTGTCACGGTATCTGCCAGTCATAGTTCTGTCAAACACAGGAGAGCGGCTAGCAGACTGCAAGGAAACAAGGAGAGGAAGTGATATAGACAGAGACCCCTGTGCCTGTTCACTTACATTAGATGTAGACGGAAAAATCTACTGACAGGAAGTGTAGACATGCTTCCAATACCCAAGGTAAACTTCACAGACATGTTTTTACAGTGGCAAGGCAGTATAGGTATGTGTAAGTATACGAATAAAAAAAAATCTTAAAACATGAGAAGACATTGGATTTTCTTATTCTTATGTAACCACACTGGCTGACTAAGAGCACGTTCTTATTTAGAGCAACGGCCTGAAGGAGCAAATGTTGGAAGAGAAATCTAACACACAAAATGTTCAGACATAAACTGAGTCACGAGCGCGCTTACTTTTCAAAGTTGTCACAGGCACAGCGAGCGTGTCTGGATTCAACCCGTGGGGCCATCTGTTCTGGCATTGGCCAATTTCGAGGAGACACAAACTCAGGAATCATTAAGGATGCAATATGGCTCCCGTGTTAATCACCAGCCTTCGTCATTTGCATTGAAAATGAGCCGCTGAGCGACAGGGGAAGTGGGGACAGTCGGTTCTTCACAATCTGTTCAAAGAAAGCAACATTTTATAGGCCATTTTCATGACAGCGGGATAGACTGTGAAGAATTCGGGCATTAATAGAATAAACAAAAGCTAAACAATGCAAAATCAGTGTGCACTGACACCACACTACAACACTGTAATATTATTATTAGTCTCACTTCTACTATACCAGAGTATTTCATAAAGGATCTGACAGTTCAGTGTGTATTCAATGTATGGCAAAGGAAAAGGCTAACACAGAGTTCTTTATGTGAAACTTGAGTTCATTCAATGACATTAACTTAGCATGTAGTGAAGAAGACTACTTGGATTCTGTTGTCTAATGAACATGTGCGACTGTCTTCTTGGCTTCATGGTTTGCCAAGTGAACAGGCTGGCATTGAAGTTTAAAAGCTTTTCACATTAGTTGCTCCCACTCACTGCCGTGTCCCTGCAAACCCTCACCCTAAACTCAACCATGAGCATCCGATTTCTTTCTCTAGTGTTAAGTATAGTGACCTCTCTGTTCTGCTACAGGCAATGACTGACCCGTGCCACTACCTTTGTTATCACTTTGAATTTTTGCCACTTCATGCCACAGGGAGTCTTTTTGATAGATGCATTAGATCACAAAAAACAGCCCTTTGTAACTAACTTGTTTTTTCTTCCCCCTCATGTCTCTCTTTAAAAAAGTGGCTCATGATTAATGTCTCCTCTCCCAGTAAAGATTTCTATTTAATGTTAGATGGTATGGTGCTGCCACCACTGGCCTAGTAAGTATCTAAATCAGAGTGAGACCAGGACAAGTATCATAATTATGCATCAAGTATCATAATTATGGAACAGGGTCAACGGGGACTAATATATCATACTATTAACAAAATTACCCTGACAGCCCAACTTAGAAAGGTGACTTTCAACACAGAGGCACACTGCAACTTAGCTCAGTGCCTTATCTGAACGGGCTTTAAGTAATACAGATCACAGAACAGAACACAAAGTGCTATCAGTAGTTTCCACAAAATATGACTCTATAATGTGAACGAACGGCAATAGCTCATGTAAAATGCATAAGCACTGAGTGCTGATAAAAACCTGAATCAGCAAATTAGATGGGTTCAAATAACACAATGCAAACAATGTTGTGTGGTACCATAAAATCTGCTCTTAAACACAGGTCCCAGGTCTCCTCAATAAAGAATGAGAGGAGAAAAAAGGGATTTGGTAATTACTCTCATCGCACAGCTGACTGCGCTTTGCGAAAAATGAGCCCTGGAGGTCTACTGCGGATTTTAAGGTTTCCACTCAAAAGCAGAATGTGTTAGGATTATCTTACCTAATTACCACTTGATGATTCTGTGATGATAGCCAAACAATATTCTGACCTTTAGCACACATCTAATAGGAAACTGTTTTTTGTTCAGTCTACTTTTAGGTACTCTCTCCTTGTCCCTCTTTTAATATGTTGCTTCCTGACTTGCACATTAGAAGTGGATGTCACCTTTTCTGGGTCTCTTGTACAGAAAGCCCAGGATGAATGGCACTGAAATGGTAGGTAAATTGTTGTATTTTGCTTTTCCGATCAGATTCAGTAATATCATACTGGACAGGGACAGCAGAGAACATGATGTCTGCATCTAAGTGGAATGGAAAAGTCTCATGCTGAGATGATGGCTCCGGCCTATGAACAGCTGGAGCAGGTGTTCTCTTTGTAGCTCCAAGACATAGAGAGGTCCTCTGAGGGAATACATACTGTATAATAACAGATTATAACAGGACAGGGTGAAAGTAAACATGATGAGACTTGAAGCTCAAAATAGAAGATCCATCCATGTCCACTTTTATTATTGTCAGAGGTTACATAATCATTGTGCAGCAATGCAGTGAACAGTATTCAAATCAATTCTAGCTGCATGGCCACAGTGATGGGTTACCTTTGACAAATACAGAAGCAGACTGAGGAGTTGTATTTGCAGGCTCATGTTAGCTAATTTTCAAACCATAACTCAAACTGCATGATCAGAAATGCTACATAATGAGCTCTAAATCTCAATGTTCACAAGCTAAAAGGCACCAAAAGCATACACTGAAAAATGCCTCTGCTCTAAAATTAATAAAAACCTTCAACAAATCTCAACAGTTTACCCTCAAACTGTTAAATGAGATTGCGATGAGAAGAGAATATCTCTTGACAGAAGACGCCAACAGCAAGAGAGACAACTGTGGGAAGATAGTGGCATGAATACAGAACAGAGAGACTGATTAGCTTTTTCTGCTGCAGCATTGTCATTCAGGCCAGCAGCTCAGCCAAAACGAGGATTAGATAATGACTGGCTTTGTGGCTTTGTGGCCTTTACTGTGCTGTCAGTACACAGATGTCCATCTTTTACCAATATTTTCACATTTATTTATTCATTCATTAGTCCAGCTCTGTCACTGAGATACACATCACAAGTATGTATGCTCCTCCAGAAAGCATGGCTGGAAACATACCACACACCTCTGAGATACAGATATTCTCCTCTGATAAGATTCAATATTATATAACATCACTTTTATCTCTAAAGCAGCGGCAGGTTCATTTAAAGTGGAGCAGCTCTCTTCTGTTTGATATTCAAATTGACAAGTTTCGAGGCGCTGTGTGATCCAATAAAGGATTTCAGCAGAATTCTCTCTTAATTCCTGTGTGGGCACCAGAAGCTCATATATATATTCACTGTCCTCTGGACAGTGAAAGATTACATAGAGTGTAGGACGGCCTTCTGGTGTACAGCAGTTAGCAGGTGTGGATGTGAGATTGCATGAACTCCTCGGCTGAAACCACGTTTTTTTCTTTGTTCGGAATTCAGAAACAACAAACTGAAATCTCAGTACTATTTCTGCCTCTGGAGCGGACAGAAGCACATGTCAAATGTATGACATTGTTTATGTACGTGGCATATGATGAGACACTCGGTAAAGCGTCTGATCTGGTCTCAATCACATGTTGCTGGTTAGACGCATTGCCCACATCAAGAAGCCGCATGCCTCCACTACACACGATGACAGCTGCACTTAATTTCCTCTGGATGCTTTGATAGTCCAACCAATCTGATCCGAGGACAGCCCGGCTTCTCGTGATTTATTGCTGCATGCTAATGAGATTTGATAAGGTTCCATTTGTCTCTGTCCTGACATATATGTGCTTTTGACCCAATTTTGTATGTGGACTGAATGAGGTTTATCTTACTTGTTAAAGAAAAAATAGCAAGAAATACAAGACGTGGGTTTGTAGTTCGACAGGGATGCACTGGCCTGAGAAAAATGGCTGGTTAAATGTTAAGTTTGGTAAAATATCATTCATTAATATTACACGAATAAGAAACACTTCCTCTTGAAAATGCTCTTAAACAGTAAACCCAAAAATACCTCAAAGGCAAATAAATGGTGAACTCTGCCCCGTGCAGGTCTCACTTAATGATTAGTCAAACTGTTTAATGGTGAAGCTGAATGAAAGTGACAAAGAACAAAGTAATTCCCAACCCGTTTCACCAGAGTAAATGTATGAATACGGCTGACAAAGACAGAAAATAGAAGCGGGAAATGAAAGAGAGCTGGATTTTGGAGGCATGGAATCAGATCCTCACATTCATGTCTTTGGCTTATTGAAGCGTTACATCCACAGACAGTATATTCCCCACACACACTCCGCCTATTGCCTCAGAAAGCTCCCAGGGAAGTCAACTCTTTCCTTTTACTATCCCCAAAGTCTGTGCAGAGAGGCTGTGTAAAGATTCACTCAGTCTGATGGGATAAAGTCAGCACTCAAAGCAGGAGAGAGATTTAGATGTGTGTGTGCATGTGTGTGTGTCTTTGTCTGTGCACGCTCTCTTATATTAGCAGAGGAAAGAAAGTGTTGTTCAACAGTCTCTGGTAGAGTGTGGGAGCAATATGATGAAGCAAAATAAAACCAGGCGAGGAAAAAAGAAGAGTGGAGTGAATAGGAAAAATAGTCCCTCAGGCTCTTCTGTGTGAGCGGACTCCATCTTTCCTTCAGCTGGAGACAGTCTGTCACAGTGTATTCCACTGAGACTGCCCTGCCTGCATGTACTGTTCCACACACACACACACACACACACACACACACACACACACACAAGGAATCAGGATTTTGAGGATGCATACGTGTAGCATGACTGTTGTGCTGTATCAACAGTGTGATATATAGACTTTAGTGATATTTATATGCGTGTGTAATGTTTTTATTTGATCCTATTGAAATCTTTTTTCACTGCAGTGCCACTAGACATCTTTCCTCTAATTATACCTAATGGGATTCTGACACACAGCTCCAGCAGTGAAAGAGAGCTCATCATTCTTGGGAGTTATATTTTAATGTGACAATTTAATTGGCACAATGCAAAATCAGTATTGGACATAATGACAGAAAGTTGCACTCTTGCATGGAAAATTCTATTCGATTATATTCTTATATTCTAATTTTGTCTAATATCCTCTCGTGTCAAGCTTGATTCCCGTCATCACTCATCTTCTTAATTAAGCTTCGATCCACCATCTTTATTAAGTAAATAATATTTGGGCTTTTGCCTCAAGTCAAAAAATAATTAAATTTCAGCTAAAGTTCAAAGACCTCTGATTAAAAAATAGAAATCTTACTTCATGTCATCGGTTAAATACATTTTTCTAGGTTCTTTTGGCAATAATTCTGGACTATGGGGCCACATAAACCAGAGCAGTTAACTGAGGACAGCCTGACAGACCTCCACTGGCTCTAATCTGGTTTTTATTTCAAAATGTATGTAAAAACTCAACTTTGTTTTACAGTAGAAACTAAGAAGTCACAGTGAGAACAGGGATGATGGTGGATCACTGGATATTAAATAGATCAATGTCTCCATCTAGTGGTTTGATGTAGTAGTAGCAGAAGGTAAAAGCAAAAGAGTAGAAAGTTCAGTGAATCTAGTGAAATTATTGGTTTAGTGAGCAGGCTAAGGGGTTTATTTTATCGACTATTGAACATTTTATATTGTCTTATAAATCTTATCTACAGTCATAGAAGCTATGACCCTACAACATACAGATAAAAAGCTATGTGTGTCTTTTATCTGTCTGGCAATAAATGAAGACAAGTTTATTTTTGTCTCCACACAATCCAAACTATCAAAAATAGATAAATACAGGATACCATAACCCCCTGATTTGTACTGAGGTATTTTAAGAGAGTACAGAACATGTGCAACAGGCAACAGCTCCTATAGTAGCTTGCTGTGTCTGATTTGTGAGAACTGTAGTGATTTGCATAAAAACATCCATTCGTAAATTATCTGTAACCTCTTATCCTCATCAGGGCCACAGTGGGGCTGGAGCCTATCCCAGCAGACTTTGGGTGAAAGGCGGGGTACACCGTGGACAAGTCACCAGCTCATCACAGGGCACATAGAGACAAACAACCACTAACATTCACACCTACCACACCTAATTTAGAGTCACCAGTTAACCTGCATGTCTTTGGGCTGTGGGAGGAAGTACATAGAGAAAACATGCAAACTGCACACAGAGCGGTCCCAATCATAAATAATGATGATTATTAATAGAAATCATATTATGCCAGTTATTTCATCACATGTTTCTGTGGAAAGATTTTTGACTACTGTTGGTCACCTTTTGACCCACATATGGCCCGCTTCTGTTCTGCTGTCAGACACAATGAGGGAAAAGCAACAACACAACCTAAATTGCAGTCACATTGCAGGCTACAAACAAATTATAACTGTGTAACCAAATAGAATTTGTATTTACTTTCCCTATTATATAATCACATGCATGATTTAAATATTAGGGCCATAGTAATTTCCCACTGTTGAAGAAGAAGAGCTATGGTTAGACTGGTATTGTGGATTGAAAAACTCCAAGTTATGCCAGTTATTTCATCACATGGGTTTGTAGGAATCAATTAATATTATACGATTGTTAAGTTTTATCAATAACTGCACAAAACTATAGATTCTTGTGGAGCTATATGAATTAATGTTTTTGTACACACTTAATTTCATTAGAAGAATTCGAGCAATTTTTCTGTGAGGTAACAACCAGCAGAGGGTGACTTCTTCCCTCTTACAGTTTTTTCCATTTGCTTAAACACAATTTTGCAAACTAGGCTGGTTTTATCAAAATACTAACACAATTCACCAAACCACACACCCAAACTGCACAACACCTCATATATCCTGCAAAATGAAGCACTGCAACCAAAATCAAACTTTTGCACCAGATGGCACGCACTTCATTGGTATTCATAGATTTTTGTCTAACCAACTACACACTGTTGAGCATAATGAAAAGCACTCTCATCTTTAGTATGCTTTGCCATCATACTAACATAGTTCAAACTGTAGAGAATTCTTCGGATTGTCCACATGCACAGAAATATTTGCAGATACACACACGTGCTACTGAAATATATTTATTTTATTTATTTTTCACCAAACAAATCAGTGCAACATATGCACAGCAGATATATTTACATTGGAGTGAACTAAAATATGCTCACGAAACAGTAAGCTGAAAAATACAATTGCAGGAAAAATGTCAGAAAAAATAAATACATAAAGAGGAAAGCAAAATAATTTGACAACACTGCTCTACCCCGACCTCTTACTCTTCCTCCCCCTCTCATTCTCACCGTCCCTCTTCCTCTTCCTCTCTCAGCAATGTCTTCCAAAGATGTTCACCTATGGTCTTTTATTGCTTACTTCCTGATTGAAGTGTTAACAATTACATAACACCATGTTTGGCCAGGTGGCACATGTAGTGGCCAATGAGCTCATGTAGTGTCATTTTAAATGGCAGTGTTTTGAAATTGCAAACATGTGACTTTATGTCAGATTGTTGTGTCTTATGCAGAGAACTGTGTTCAGCACACTTTAAAAAGAGCCACTTTGAATCGCAAAATGTGTGTGAAGCAGAAAGTGTGTTTAAAGTTTTGGAGATTTGAGATGAGGTTTTGCTCCCTGTGTGTCAGTTTAAATATTTGTGCTATCCATGTCATCTCAGTGTGTTAGCAACTGGACAAAACTGGAATAGGCCACATGTTTAAGCACAGTATTAAGAAACACTTCCTGCTACCCCTTCTAAACACATGACAAGTCTGTTGTCCTGAACAAACCACCTCACACAAAGTGGTCTGACAAGCTCTAAGGATCAGATGACATACTTTGAACACTGCTCGCAGACTGAAGACCAAACCTCTCTTTGCTGTGGATTCCTGATGAGGGCAGTGTAGCTCAGTAAAACCTGTTCACACGACAGCTCTGCTCCTCTCCCTCCTTCTCTCTCATGTTTCCATATATAACACAGGTCTGGTAATCAGAATAATCATGCCTCTGCATGGATTAATTATGGTTAGTGTGGTACTGACAGAAGTCAGTGATGACAGGCTGATGTGTCCAGTGGTTTGGCTCTAGATAAAAACAAGTAATCCACATGCTTCTGATTTCTGAACCAGTCTCTGCGTGAGCATCTTATACATATTCACTATAAAATGTACTTCCATCTGCAGGGTTTGAATGTATAATGTGTTGATGCAGCTGTAAGAAAAAGTTCTGCATTCTGAAATATTAAAACATTTTTTTTAAAAAGAGCTCTTATCGTCAATGTGACATGTTGAGAAGAATAATTGCATGTCTCCTGTCATTAAATACAATAAATTAGTCTTATTTGTTTTATATTTATGGGGAAAGAATACTCTCCCCACGGGAAATCCATCGTCATACATGTTTCCTCTGTTAAAAATAGACTTCATTCTGAATTCCTTATTTACAGAATTAAAGATTAAACACTGGCATGTTGGTTTTGGTCATGAATAAGAGATGAAACATGATGAAACACAAGGATTGCTCCAATGAGCTGACAGATAACCTAGCTAAATAAAGCATAACACATCCTCGCTCTCTCTGAGAGAGGGGTGAAATCTACAGTACATATGAAATGTATACTACTCCTTGTCTGTTTCACTGACCTAGAAATATCCTCCTGACTCAGTGAACTCGGATCCGAAGTGAAGCTTACTCCATATGTGTCAGAAAGTGCTTCTGCTTGGTGCTTATTCTGAGGGATGAGGGGCAGATGCAGCCACTCCGCTACAATTACTCACATTTTAAACAGAAAACTTTTACATAGTGAAGGTGTGGATGCTTGTGGAGAGGCCCAGTGGTTCTGACAGCTGCCTTACACACGCAAAGGATGTTGGGAAAGATTTTTGACTACTGTTGGTCACCTTTTGACCCACATATGGCCCGCTTCTGTTCTGCTGTCAGACACAATGAGGGAAAAGCAACAACGCAACCTAAATTGCAGTCACATTGCAGGCTACAAACACATTGTAACTGTGTAACCGAATAGAATTTGTATTTACTTTCCCTATTATATAATCACATGCATGATTTAAATATTAGGGCCATAGTAATTTCCAATTTCCAAAGAGTACAAAGATTTGGTGGCATGGGCTAATTATACACAATCACTTGAAATTAAACAGGAAAAAACAAACGATAGACTCACGTTTACTTAATATTCATATGATGGATACAGCTATTCTGGGACAACATTGTTGATATGCTAATTGAAATATTCTTTTCAGGTAAAAGTTTAGAAAAAAATAAGAAATGTGATCGTCGTCACTTATAATTTGGTAGAAACACTATTCATGATATTCTCATCAGTTGGGACAAATTACAAACCTTTTTGCCACATTTCCACAGTCGCCTTGCTCCATGTTGTGTACTAAATATTAGACATTAGAAAAAAGTGTCTGTGACTGGTTGAAGTTATTTATAGTGTAAATGTACAATGAGTTGTGTTTCTGTGTTAGCTCTGTGATGGGTTGACCTATCAAGAATGTTTCCTGCCTTTGTACCCAATCTATTTAGGAATAAACAAGCCTGAGAAGGATCCCAGGCAGGGAATATGCTTTCAACATGTTCTCCAATATTTTGACAATATATTATAAAGCCTTAGACAGACGTATGAATAGTTCATTATTTCACAGATTGATACAAGATTGTCACACACTCAATCTTTTAATATTCTGTGATCCATTTATCCGTCAATTTTTTATACATTCTTATTCCTGATCAGGATCTATCCCAGCATGCATTCAGGAAAGGCAAATAAACACACTTAACCAGTTCATTGCAGGCCTTCTATAACTCATTTCATCTAAACATGTTTAGTTATACAGCCATCAGTCTGAAAATCAAATCTACTGCATCACATTTCTTTCATTTGTTTTTAATTGCCAGTGAATTAGCATAGCCTTTCCAGTATAATTTGTAGCTGTGATATGCCAAACAAAAGTGTTCCGTAGGGGAGATGTGCTCTGGGACTTTATCACAATATGAGAAGATTGATATGTGGCCTTATGCTTTGTTGAAGTCCACATCACATATCACGTACCCCTATGGGCAGCAGTGCTGGCAGCTGTCACAGCCACCAGGAGGTATGCCAATATGGACCTGAGCCAACACAACACATTGGACAGGCACAGCACAGCACAGCACAGCACAGCACAGCACAGCACAGCACAGCACAGCTCAGGACAGCTCAGCACAGCACAGCCACTGTCCCTGTTTCCAAATACAAGGTGACCAAGTTGTCACGTGTACATCTGCAACATCTACACATAAGAAATATGTCAATAAAAATTTTCTGTTTTATTGGCAAATCATTTATCTATCCAGTCACATAATTCATCTGCTTTGAGTGCATGATCAGAACTATTAGGCTTTTTTCCCTCATTCATTTAGTCATTAACACTACTACAACTGACCTGGACATTTGACAATCTACTCTTTGAGTACACAGATAATATTTAGTTAATTAAAACTGTTATTAACTTGTGTTTCATGAAGATTGGCAGCAGTACGTATAAGTTCACTTTAAGTATCTATCCAATATTTTCTAGCTCATTATTATAACTGTCAGTTCTTTATGTTTTATTACTGTGCAGTGCTAGGTTAACAATGTGAAGCAGTCCTATTCCTTAAACATTTCATTTAGATTATAAGTAATCCTGCAGAATCCTTTTCCATGTATTACATTTTTGATACAGCTGCAGTAATACCTGCTTTGAAGCACTTCCTCAGGAAACCGAGAGACAAGCAGAGCCTTTATGTCTCTATATTATATCAGTGCCAATGCTGAAAAACACAGTTTGGTCATATCAGCATTTGTAACTGAAATGAATTCATTTCGATGGATTTTCGTGTTGAAGCAAGTTTTTGCATACAGTTAAGATTTAGTGACCTTTGACATGCAAATCTGCTGCTGATGAATTGTAAACAGTGCAAACAGCGCCTCGACAGTGCTGACCTTTAGGAAATGGAAAGAACCAGAGTCTAAAATGGACGAAGCATTCATATTAAGCCGTGCTGTACCTTCCAGTTTCATACAAACTGCTCCACAAAAAGATATCCAGCATGTTCTGCAGTCAGTCATCAGAACAATACGTTTCCGTTACGGGGGTTGTGATAAGTTGTCTGGCGAGAACACAAGTCTGCGTCACAAAGCTTCCTGCACCAACTGTTTTGCACACATCCATGCCCTCAGACTAATTTCACTGTTCTGTCATGCAGAGCTCACAATCAAAATATGATTGTTGTTGTTTTGACCAACACATAACAGCAAAAGCTGTATGGTAGCTAATCAGTGAACTGATACAGTTCCCTGGTTTAAAAACATCAAAAGAAGGCCTGTAAGCATAACAAAATGACATAAATGCTTGTTAGTCACAAATAAAACAAATATATCTTACAGGAGTGTGCAGGCTATGTACTGCCTCTATCACCCATTCCTATTTCCTGCTCCATTTCTTCTTGATGCTCATCCAGTAATGAATATTTCCCTCTCTTTTTCTCCCTCTATCCTAGGGCAAGGTGACATAGAAAGCAATGAATGAGCTCTAATGCGTATCCAGACACAGCTTGTCGGCTTTGAACTATACTTGTCTGACCATCTTCCCCATGCCCATCAGCCAGCGCTAGAGAACTCTTATCCTAAATTGATTCTGCACTCTAAAGATCTATGAGGAAGGGCGAAGACAACAAAGCCAAGACTGGCAGCAGGCTTGTACTAGTACTTAGGGCATGTGAGAAATAAAAAGGCAAGAGACGAGTGATAGATAAAACGGGTGAGATATGACAGTGATGTTTTGTTCGGCTGCAGGGCAGAGGTTCACATCCTGGATTTGCACCTTGCCCAGTGTGAAGGCAGCGCTTAAGCAGATGTGTTTCCTGATCCGGCCACTGCAAAAGAAAGTGACGATTTAGTGATAGTTTGGGTTGATACCTGTGATTGAGAGGTCTCAGGTTTAATTCCGATGACTAATGTGATGCGACAGAGTCCTTGGGCAGCACAGTGACCTGTTATCTGCTCACATGCTGAACCAACAGCTAAATGACTAAAACTGTCAGGTTCGAATCAAAACTTTCTTGATTTTGCAAGTACATTAGAAAAAGATTCACACAAGATTGACAAAGAATGTCAGAACTGTCAAGGCCTATGACTACTTGAATGAGAGATATAAGATGGCTGCCTCTAAAATGGCAGTGAACAGCAGTGTCTAGATTTCAGACAAGATGCTATTTGACAAGTTTGTTCCACGATTCAAACTGTAGTAATAATCCACACTTCACTTATGATATCTTGTCTTTAGCTAATGTGCTTCCATGGATTTCTGTTTAAACTGCTTTTCAAAACAGGTTTATTGATAAAGGGATTTCTGTCTGGAGATGAAGATATGATACAAAACACCCACTGACACAGAGAACGATGCATTATCTTAAAATAAAAGGCCCCTTTTAAAAAAAAATTGCTTGTGAGTTGCCTGAACATCAAGAATCATGTCAATTTCTAATATTTAACAACAGTTATCTATTGCTACATATGCACGCTACATAATGGACAGTCTCATGTACTGTATAATCAGTAGATAGAAATGAACATGCAAACTCATTAACATACACCATTTAGCAGGATTTAACATTTATCTACGACTGTGGCTGGACGCCAGATTTTGTTACATAAGACATCGATGACAAGAAAGTTGTCAGTGTGCCAGGGACAGTGGCTAATCTATCCAGGGTAAACACATGTGGACTAAATGTACATGAGTGATACGTAACAGTTATGTAACAGTAGTATGTACTGTAACGTAACATCACTTTTTTTGCAATTTACATTTGAGTACTGCTCCTAACCAAAAACTTGTTTGTGTGCTTTTTAAAAACCTAAAGTACAAATCTGAAACTCGGAGCGTACATATGAGCCATTGTTTTAGATCCGTTACTGTTAAATAAGACAATATAATAACAATATATCAGGATGCACGTTGGTAGATTGGTACAGATGCAGCACAGAACACATCAGATCTCTGAAGTATTCTCCTCACAGTCTGTCTGTCTGAGACATGACAGCTCTGCGGGGTAAAGAAGCAATTAACAAGGAAAACGATTAGTCTGATTGAAGAGAGAGAGAGGCAGAGAGGAGGAGTGGGAGAGATAACGGAAAGAAAAACTTATTACAATGACTTTATGACACACACACACACACACACACACACACACACAGTAGACTGATTTCCCCAAGAGCCTTCAGGCCTGGACCACGGTTGCCTTTAGAGATAAAAGCACTCGGCTATCACTTGGAGATTTCACTTTCCCAGCACCATGAAAGCTGTCGCATGCGTTTTTTTGATGTCAGTATAAAGTGCGTCTTACTTCAGCCTGCATGTGTAAATCTATCTTTGTAGTTCACAGAGCTCATTCTTACCTCCTGTTACAACCACACTGCTGCTTTTCTAAAAGATTCAGCAGAGCTGTCCAATTACTGTACACGTGTAGATTTGTAAAGTGTTGTAAAATGGACAAAAACTACACAGGGAACAACACAAAATATGGATTGGTTTGCCTTCCTCCAGCGTTCCGCAGCCTTGCTTAGCTGACAGTATCTGACTTGGTGTGGTGACAGCCCCATTTATTCTTGTGGCACGTAGATAGTGAACGTACACTGAGACATTTTCAACCGCACACCTGGGCAAGGGAACATGTCTCCTAATAATAAACCGTATCAGCAAAAGTGTTTGTGCTGAGTGTGTGTGTGTGTGTGTGTGGAGGTATGTGCACATGTGCAAATGATATTCCCACGATATTTATCACTCACATACACTGATAATGGAAGGGGTGTGCTGCAACTGCTACAATTGAATTAGTGACAACTGTGCTATGCTAAACAGAATCATGACATCTTTAGTATTTATGAAGTTTCATCCTTCAATGCAATATTCCAGGCTTCAAACCAAGTTTATGCATACAGTGGTAGGTGTCGTTGATAATCCCATCGCTTTGCCCTTTTGTCACCTTGACAATCAGCACAATTGAGTTGAGTATGAATCAGTTTTTTCATGATTCCAGCCTTGTGAATTAGAACAGGTCTCTCTGTAACATGTTGGCCAGGACAAAAATGCAGCATATAGATAATAAAACATCCAGTCTCTTCACTAAAATGACTGCAAATGGGTCATTTTGACCAAAGCACAGGATCTCGTAGCATTGACAGTCACAGGAACACTTCCTTCTTTGACACAGAGATAAAGCTGCAGCATTCATGTCAGGTCGGCAAAGACTGCAGTGACTTTTTACAGTGTTGTACATGGTTAGTATATACATGGTATGTCTCTAAACATGGCAACTAGTAAGTATCTACTGACGCATTTAAAAAACAGTGTTTAAAATTGTTACATATGCCCGAGGACACAAGGCTCACAGAATCAGTGAATTCTTTTAAATCACTTCTTAAAACACTTTTTTTTTCTTCATATTTTTTATTAAAATGTGGTGTGTGAATGTGTATGGGTCACTCACAGTGTGTGTTTTCTACCTATTTTATATCATTGTTTTATGTAATTTATCATTATGTGTAACTTCAAATCTTAAAATCTTTCATTGTTTTATATTGTCTTGTCTTATAAATGTTGTTGGTTCTTCTGCTGAGTATCCTGTTTGTCTGCCAAAGCGTGCACATATGTATGCACATATACATAATGTGAAGGATGAGAACCAGAAGAGTCACTTAACACTAAGCATTATTATTTGGGGCTAAACGGGCATAGACAAAATATTGTCAATAAGTATATTGTCATTCCTGTTTCTGAAGTTTTAATATCAAAATTTGAATCAAATAAAGTCAGGACCAAACATGAGCATTTTCTGTTTTGGCTTTCCTGCTCGTCTGGATCTCAACCCTTAATGCTGTAATCAACAAATTCATTGTGCATCACTACATTTTTGGAAAGGTGTGTTGGGTAGTTCTACTTACCTTGTCCAGTTGAGAAAAATGTGACGACAGTGGATTTACAAGGTGTTTCTTTTTGAGCTTGTCATCGGTTTCTGTAAAATAGTAAAAACATCACATGAAATGGACCAAAGAAAAAGGTGCAATGTACAAATAATGGAACCCCGGAATAGATTTCAGTGTTAATGTTTATCATTAACCCGGAGCACTGGTGTTGAAGTGAAGCATCATAGCCCATTTTGTATCATAGACCTTCAGGTAGTTGGCCGGAGGCGCTATTGTAAATCTTATGTAAGCAGCCTCATTTGGGATATACAGTACAGAGTGAACCTACTTGTCTGGTCCTGTCCTGTCCTGTTCTCTGAAGGCTGCACCTCTATTGGCCATATTCTTGTAGAAGGCAGCCCATGAAATGAGGCAGATCTGCCAGGTCATTTGGCCCCATCTGGTCTTTTTCCTCTTTTCACTGAAGGACATCCACATGTTCTATCAATCCTAATAAGAAAGACAACACATGACACAGTTCCAAAATAAAAAAAATATATATAATAAGTAACAGTGTTGTTTCTCCTTATGTAATCAGATTAAACATGTTGCAAACAGAAGAATTCTCATTACATAAACATAGACAGTGAACATTATTTCATTCGCTCTTTCATCTCACTAAAATAATGTATTTCATTGTTATGTCATATTTATGGCTGCTACTGAAAGTGTTCAGCTTGGATGCCAGAATCCTCAGTGCATGTCACTGCAGTGCATGTAACATACTCTGAACTGATCACTGAGGCATGCGGAGTAGTTACAGTCGGCCAGATGTGAATGTGTCCAAACAAGCTCCAGCTGAATTCAGTGAGGCTGGAGACACACACACACACACACACAAGCATGAGCATGAAGAAAACGCATGGACAAGTGTGATGTAAATGCTGTGCTTGAGAAGCAATAGACATGTATGGGCATCTTGTTCGGAACAGGCAGGGTTAACCACGTCTGACTCTCACACACATAACCGACTGTAGCCTCCTCTACGAGCAGTTAGCCCTGAGGCAATAAAGACAAACTGAAAACTCTCGAAGCAGCAGATAAGCAGACAACTGAGGTCTTCGTTTGCATTTTAAGAAGGCGGGCTATATTTAGGGGACATTTGATAAGATACAGAGCCTCATTTTTTCATATCTTTCATGGGCTCTGTTCTGCTAACATTAAACAAATAGAGTGAGCCAGCGTAGCTTTGATTTGAAAAATAATATTTGAATTATTTCTCGAACTGATAAAGAGTTACTACGAGGTACATGAGTGGGCTTTAAACCATAAACACTTGAAACAGGTGACTGAAAAACCTGCAAAAAACTTAAAACCAATATTTGTTTGTTGTCTTTTCTCTGTCTTCAGAAGAACACTGTGTTCTTGTGCACAGCACAGCAGTTAGTTCATATTTTATGTGTTTGTTTTATTAGATATTTTATTAGATAGCAAGTTTGTTTCTGTGCCAAGACAGCTACTTTACAAAACATGATTTGTCTATTCTTAAGGGGAATTCTATGGGTGCTCATGCAAATGCTTAAGTTACATGAGGCTGGTGTAAATGTTTATGAATATAACAATGGCTGCTACAATACTTTGAATTGTTGCATGCTGTATCCAAGGAGTTTCTATGTGGGAGTTAAAAATTAACCACAGGCCTAATAAAAAAAAGCTTATTCAAAAAGTTAAAACAGGTTAAAGGTTCTCAAAGTTACATTTAACTCACCTCACTAATCACAGCACAAAGTGATTTTCTCAAACACTTACTGCAATGAGCATCAGGGAGGGAGCACTGACCCGAGATCTGCAGCTGCTGCAACAATGTGTGTTCAACTCATGTGTGCTTGTGTATACTCTGTAATCATTTACTTTACAAATGACCTTCTCTATTGACCTCTTTATCTTAACGCTTGTGAACTATGCTGGAGCTAAAATGGACATAACCATAATAAGTGTACGTGTCTGTAAAATGTTAAATCATGTACTTACAAATGATTTGTAATCTGACATCTTTTCTTTTCAATCTGACTAGATTGCAGTTACAGTTACAGTATTTCATGGAATGGTTGAATGTAGTTTCTGTGAGGAAAACTGAGCTTATATCTTAAAGAGATGAAGACCCACACCAAAGGATTCATTAAAATGACCTAACTCACTGCCAGACTAGTTCTCACTGCAAAAACTTTAGTATTCCTGTTATTACTGTTCTATCCAATCCAATTAAATAGAGATTAGTCGAACTTTAAAACAAGCTGCTGATTATGTTTCCAAGATTTTGGAACATTCGTGCAAAGGTTCAGTGACGTCTTGTATTTCCCTTCCAAAATGTGTAATGTCACTGTGTAACAGGGCTGATTTTTCCACTACTGCTTCTTGTGAAACCCTCTTGAGGCATTTCTAAGAAAACCATGACCACTGTCTGATAGGAACCTGTAAATGATCACCCAAGTGCATCAATGTAAACAGTATTCAGACTCCTAAAAATGCCTTCTCTGAGCTACTAACCAGGATTGATCATCAAGGCTCAGCTCACACTGACACATAAAATAAGATTACAGGGAGGTTTTGACCATTAAATTGACCATGCTCACTGTTTTGATTATATAACAGTTAGTTTCCCTTGATAATACTACAATATTACTAAAAGAGCAAAGATAAACATTCCTCTGCAGCAAAAGCTGGAGGTAGACAGAAGATCACCATCTATGTAAAGGATCCATGAACCTTGTCATTCTGTGAATTAAAAGCTGGATTACACATGGACAGTAAATACAGTCCATTTCAATAGACATTAAAAAAGAGGCCAGAGGTCTGAGATGTACAAAATCAACAACAAATCACTTCGTACTGCATCTTGGACATAGTTACGTATTGGCAGGATGCATGTTATAATTGATGTCTAATACATAATACTGTAAGTAAACCAGGGCTGGTTTTATAGTCAAAGTGAGAAAACTAAAACTGAAACGATACTCTAAACTTCAGCCAAACTACAAAGTAACACAACATTTTTTATAAAACTTTTATTTCAGATTTTCATTATAAAGTTGGCATATAACCGCAGAATATCGGAATTACTCAAAATGGTTGTTGTTTCAATGACTTAAAGCTGATGCCTGGTTCACAGCCTGGCAACCACTTGTAAAAGTTAGCTTTCAGCCCTGTTATAAAGGATATGTGGTGTACAGTACACAGAATTTGGATTGGACTCTTTTTATGTGTGTATTCAAAGTTAAGATGGAACTGTTTGTGTTTATCAGCCACATAAAAAATGGCAGAAAAAAGTCTCTGTCAAACATGACCCAAAGCAGGACATCATTGCTAAAATGATGCAGGATCAGGAAGCTGTTAAAAAAAAAGCTGGACTCCCTTAAAAACTCCCAAAGGGAGTATAAAAAAATAAACAAGGAGCTGTCTGTACACAACGCTGCCCTGAGGAAGGAGATGGCTGCAAATCGATGCAGTTGGGCAACAGAGCAGACTAGACTGGAGAAGGCCCTAGAGAGAGCGAGCACCTCCCAACAAGAAAAAAAGGTGAGCGAGCAAGTGAAGGAGAGAGAGGAAAAGGTTCGTCTCTGCATGAGCAGCAGCGCCTGACCAAGGAGGTAAAAAGCTCCTGGGCTGAGGAGGTGAAACAGGTCGTCCTGGAAAAGTCCTGTTTCATCTCCTCTTCTCATAAGGAGTAGCATCCTTCCTTCTTCCTCTCACCAGCTTCTCCCATTTCCTCCCCCTTTCCTTAACCACTATCCTCCCCTCCTTCTGTCCTTCCAATGCCTTTATCCTTACTGCCTTTCTCCTTTCTCCCCTCTTCACCCCTATCCTTCTCCCCTTTTCTAATAACTTCCCCACCTACCCTCCATTCTCGCCTCCTCACCCCTAAACTCTACTCCACAGCCATGGACTTCCATCATCCCATCACCCATCCATCCGACCGGCACCTCGGCTGATCGCTGCAGTGTCACAGCAGAAAGAACAAGCTGCTGGTTCTTCTGTGTTCATGTTATAAATACATATGCAAGGACAATAATGTGAAGGCCTCGCTGCAGACAGCAAGGACATCCTGCCCTCCATTGATCAGAGTATAGACCCTGAAGTAAACATTTTAATACTAGATTAAATGTTCAACTTTCAACTGATTCCATGACATGAACACAAGTACACTGACTTAACCTCCAACAGTGTGAAGCTCTTGAGAAGAGCACTCATCCATGAAGGCTGCAAAATAGTAAAATAAGTTCAAAAACCAAGTTAATCTTATTTATCAGCTGGTTTGCAGTGAAGGAAAAAAGAAATACATAATTCGTATATGGTAAATGGATAATTAAACTTAAGTTACTGTTGACAAAGAATTAAATGACAATTAATAATGTTTATTAGTAATTAGTATTATTAGTAATATTTATGCATGCTTTACAAAGCATTTATTATCCATCCACACAGTAATATAAAAGTGTGAGAGAATTTTAGATTTAAGGACAAAGTTATATTGTGGTTCTGGACAGGTTTTAAACAAACTTCTTTTAACCCTGTCACCCTGTTATTTGGTGAAAATTAAAAATGTCTTTGTCATCTCGGTCATGAAATATTACAACTCTATCTATCTAACAAGGTTTTATTAATTAACGCAGTAAAATCAGTTGCTTGAGGCTTTCTGGATTTTATAAATGAGGGTGAAATATGGAGATTATTCATGGGAATTATTAGTGAAAAGGCCCATCCCTCTCAGCGGCAATGTCCGGTATTGCTCTGAGACACATAACTCCCAGCTGTGTGAGTGAGGTTCGGGTGAGGACTGCAGCTTGGTAATGTTAACCACCTAACACTGTGCATCTTCTGAGTATTACATGGAAAACAGAAAAATACCCAGAGTACCACTGTCAGACACAACTGTGCTTGTCTAAATGGTGTTACACTGTGTGTGTGTGTGTGTGTGTGTGTGTGTGTGTGTGTGTGTGTGTGTGTGTGTGTGTGTGTGTGCATGTGTGCGTGTGTGAATACCAAGGTGGCATTATGCTACAGCACAGGGCTGGTTGACTCTGTGATAGATTACTATCATGAGAGCCCTCCATATTCCCTCCTGTTGTCATCTGCGCACACACTCACACTCACACACACTGTAGAGTCAGCATGCAGCAGACTCCGAACGCACAAGGACGAACACATCTCATCCCAAGAATCCCAAACCAGCCACCAGTGACGTCACCTGACTGCTTTTGGCTATCTGTAAAGCCTGTCGGTGGGAGTGTGCACGTGTGTGTTTCCAGGGCTGACTAATCTTGGCCGTCAAGACAAATGCCCCGCTGGAATCATCCATCACACTCTTCTTTGTCCTCCCACACACTGCACACGTAAACACATACACACACACAGCATCGACTTCCAACTCAAATTCATCACCCTGAGTCAAGTGTTCAACCTGCCAACTGTCCCCTTTGCCCCACTGTGCCACTATCAGTATTATTTTACTGAGGCCCATGCATGCTTTGTATTACACATTCACATGCAAATGATAAGATCCATCTATAATACATAAAGGCAGCAAAGTGAGCTGGGATGAAGGGGATTAACCTCCATTTACCAGCACAAATCAAACACTTTGCATTGGTTAAAAATGCATACACAGATGTGCATAAGGAATTATATACCCACTTTATTCTTACATCGATTTAAATTATCCTGCAGAATACACACCTGCATAGAGTACCTGGGCTTATATCAGTGAAAATGTGCATTTATTGAAATATAGCCTACATCTTTATAGACGTGAGCAGCTTCCTAATTCAAAAATGTCTTCATTCTCCTGAGAAGTACTAAATTAATATGTTTTGTTTCTTGCAGGATGTTAACATTGTCTAAAAATACAGTAGGGATGTGGAAATGAATCTAATAATGGCAACTGGAAGGAAATCTTTATTACAACTGTGTGAGAAAATCACTTGGCGATTGGCAGTACTCTTTTTTTAACCACAAGATTGATCTCATTCAGGTCCATCATTAGATTCAGATGTGGAGGCAGAAAGTGTGATACATTTGAGAGCCTAACAAAAAGAAAGGGGGAAAATCCCAAGCGATAACTGATCCATCACAGGCCTTACACAAATACACTTTGAGTCATGTAATATACAATATATTAGCGTCTCCACTCCATCTGGCCTGCATGCCTGGGAGGAAACCCACATAAACTTGGGAAATGACATTGGGACCTGGTAGCTGTGAGGTGACAGCACCAGCTGCTAAGTCACAATTGTGTCTTCATCGTGGCGCAGTTCCCATTTTCCTCAAGATGTTTAGATTTCAGTGAAAGACCTGGACAAATATTATATAATATTCTAAGTGTGTAGGGCTGCTGACGGTCTTTGCTTTTGAGATTATGTAAAGACTGTGGTCATTAGATAATTGACGAGAGGGTATGAAGTGTTATGTCTAAATGCGTTTGAAAAGCAGCAGTGGGTTTACATTTGGGGGTAATAACTTTTCTAGAAAGCTTTAAATCTAATAGAATATAACTAAAATGCTAAGGAGATAAAGCAATTACTGTCTGGCTAGCCTCCTAAGATCTCAAATTTCCATGAAGTCACATTTGTCCTTTAGTGACGGGAACACGCGTCCTCTGCTGGGAATTGCAGCCCCTTGCCCTGTTATGTAACTATCAGTGGGGACGGTTCCTTCCAGCACACTTCCATAACTGAGAGGATGAACTGCAAAAGAGGAACTCGCCGTTCCATACTGTGTCCCTCTCTTGAAGACAGATGAGAAACACTTGCCTCTTGTACTCTTGCTAGTCTTGACGATTGCCAGCCTATAATGTTGTCATTACAATCTTCAGTTTCCTGCCAGAGGGGGTCAGGTTGTTGAGAGTTTCTGGAATAGACAGCCAAAGACAAAGTCGTGAAAAACTTTATGTACAGAAGTAAAACTGTTGGGGAACTGTTGGGGAGTGAACACAAAGGAAAAGACTTTGACACTAAAAACACCTTTCTGCTTACGGACCGGTGTCCTAACAATTTAAACTAACCACTGGTTATTAACTTGAGATCATCAGATATATATTGCATATTGATTTCACTTGATTCATACAGCATACAGTGCCACAACAGATTGCAGATGTTATCCTAACTGATATCACTGATTTCATATGAAGAAACCTGAATGTTTCATGACTTTGCTGCTCTGCCAAACCAAAAAGAAATAAAACTTTAAAAAAAACTTAAATCATGCACTGTTTTACTCCAGCAACACCTCAAGCTTTCTGGAAATCTTTTTTATTCTATGTAAATTTTGTAAGATAACAATTTTCTGTTACCATCTGAAACTACACTAGCCCAAACTTTGGGATGTTTTGTTACTGTTGTGATATACTTCTTCAATGTATCATTGTTACTTGTATATTCATTCTGGAAATAATAATAAAAAAGGTTTGAAACGAAAAAAACTTCAAATCTAATTTTATTATTTAATCTCGGATGCTGTCCAACACAATTTCTTACACTAAGAAGATTAGATCATTTTAAAGGTGTTAAATCTTTAGTGCTTTCAGGAGCTGGACAACACGTTGGAGTTTCATAATGAAACTAAAATGGCAACGGATTAAATTTGGAAGGATTTCTCTACAGGGAGCAATAAACTCTGTTCAACTGTATATATCTTAAAATGTCTTACCTAGTAACAATGGGCCTGGCAAATATTTAAAGGAACCATGTGTAGGATTTAATGTCATCTAGCAGTGTAGTTGCAGATTACAGCCCCCTTGTTTCACCCTCTATTCCCTATAGCGTGAAGAAGAAATTATGCTGGACGTGAAACATGAAAAACGTTAGTTAGTCCGTGCCGTGATAGTTTCTCAATGCTTAATGTCATCCTTACTTACATTTTCTTTTGAACTCCTGTTACCATTTCTCTTTCCTGTCGATAGTGTCATTACAAACAGATCTGCTGTGTGAGGTTAGAAAGTTAAAGAGTGAAATCAGCTGGTAGAATCCCAGAGCACAATGCAGGAACCAAATGATAGAACTGTATTTGGTGGTGTCTATTAGTAAGGACAGCAACATTTAGAAGTCAACTGATACACATCCCTAATATACACTGATGCACTCCTGCCATATTGTGTGAATAGAGCCACCTAAATTTTACATACTGGACCTATAAAGTAACTAATAATTGCCTGAATTAATTAACATACAGTAGCCATAGTGTGGTTACCTATTGGTCATGTAGGTTTCTTCTCGTTTCAGCACAGTATAAGTCCGAGATGAGGAGTCATACATCCAGCATTTAATCGTACTTTACCCAAGAGGAATGGAGTTATCACTGAGAGACTGTGCTACATGTATCATTTGCCTAATGAGGCAGTCATTAGTGGTGATGGGTTGCAAGTTTTGTGGCTTTGGGGATTAAAATCCACATTTACAGATGAGACTAATTTCTTTCGTCTTCCTTAACCTTTTCACATATGCACACACCACACCAGGTGCTTTTTCATCCCCTACTCCTATACAGTATAAACAAGCGTGTTTGCTACATACATGTGGCTCCGGGGTGTCGTTTAGCTCAGTTGGTAAGAGCGTCCGACCCATGTACCCGTCTCTCTCTCCCCACAAACATGTTGATGGTGTCTGGAGTAGTAGTGCAAGATGATTTATTATTGGCTGAGATAAAAATGCTCTTGTTATTAGTGGTTGATAATTCCAGTTTACTGCCTTCATATGCCATCGTGTTTAAACTCCTGATTATTTGTCATTCTCCTCCATCTCCCTCCTCTCTCACCTTCCCATTTCCTCAGCACTCACATGCCAGCTCCTCAATGCAAATATGCTCCATTTTCCTGCTGTCACAATAACCAGTCACAAGGCTGAGAAAAACTAAATATGTTCCAGTGATAGAACAATTTGTTCTGTGTGTTTAGTTACAAGATGTAATTTGTATGATGCTGGTTATGAATGTGTGTACAGGAACAGGATGTGACTTTAAAGAAGTGCAAACATTACAGGTAAGCTATAAAATGCAAAAAAGAATGACGGTGAGAGTACTACTGTATATGAGTGTATAAAAAAGCTAAAGAAAACAATACACTTGTTGGAGTGAGGTCTTTACACTCTATAGTACCATAGTCAGACGCAGTACTGCTGCTTAAGATGCTAGAATAAAATAGGTTGCTAAAATATGCTAAAATAGGTTACAGCTAGGCACAGAGGCACAGAGGGATGCTCCTGTTTGTGCAATAACAACAGCATTTTTTTTTTCATGTAAAATCATAATTATGCAGCCACACATTGTCAAATTGCATGTGATGGCTTCAAACAGTGCCTCGATGACTGTGAGAATAAGAGGAAACCGCATTATATTCACTTCCTTTGTTTCATGTCATAATGAGAGGCTGTTAGATTTGAGCTGAGATTAAAAGGAAAAACACTCATAATTCTCTTCAGACTGTTAAAAGCTATTTGGAAATGTCGTTAGTCTGGCAGACATTAATGACATTTAAATAATTCCCATCATGCTCTCACTCACACAACCCCAAAGACATTTAACATGCTGTGAGACTTTAAAAACACAAATCACAGAATTAATGAAATTTTAATTTGGGCGTAAAGCAATCTGTGCTTCTTTGGTATCTACATGTATAAAACCCACATTTTTATTGGATTGTTCTGATGCACAATGATTATAAATGCTATTCTGCTGTAAAATTATAAAAAAAATTATGAAATCAAAAAGCAAAAGCTCCAAATTGTCTTCACATTGATTTGTGGGAAATCTGAGTGTGAACTTGCAATAAGGTTGGCCCTTTCCAGCATCACTACATTCAGATTACCTGTATTTATTATCCATTAGTTTCTATTAAAAATGAACGCCACACCACTAAAAAAGTATTTTATTCAGAAATGCATGACATACTCTATTAGGTCTTCCTTCCAAACTCCCACACATGGAACCAGCCATGTATAAAACGTTCTCGGAAAGACCCAGAAAGGCGGAAAAAAAACAAACATTAACTGTGACTGTGCTGCGTTTCTAAAATAGCCTTTCTAATTAGTTAGCTACAGTCACTGCATTTGTATCAGTGCACAGGGTTTACACAGCCGTCATGCAAAACTAATCTAACTGATTATTCATTGAAATCTAGGCCACTTCTAATCAGCGGTCACACAAACTAAGATGAGATAAATATAATAACAAATGTACTGATGGTTGTGATAACCCAGCTAACTTGATGGGTGAATAATATGAAGACTCTCCCCATCAAAAGGCAACCAAACCTCCAGCTTGATTGGTCAATCCATCAATTTTTGGCTTCGAGAGAGCCACACTCCCTCTGCCAGTTCCGTAGTTCTCTCTGACAGCTTCCACTCTGCCCGGTAGCGTAAATCTTCCCTCTCATCACCTGAATCTATCAGCTCAATCCTCAGGAACGTTTCCTTCTCCAGGATCATTGAAGCTAACACCGAGTCTGCAGCTTGTCTGGCTCTCTGCAGTCTGGGAGAGGAATGAGATACCCAGCGACAGGGGGGTGGACCACTTTTGACCCCTCTGTTTTTGACTTCCTTGACTTCCTCTTCCTTATGTCTCTCCAACATCACATCTCTATCGTCTGAAGATGTACTTGAAGAGCTCTCATTGGTTGTTTCCGAGCTGAGGGACGAATGCGTGTCCTCCAAATGGTCGAGGTTCACTTGGTAGACTAGTTTCCTGTTAGTTTGTCTGTTGACAGACAGACAAGGAGGCCATCGAAGGGAGAGGCATCTCCTCATCGCCAGCCATAACGCTTGAGGCCTGAACAAACCTGACCTCGAAGGTTGATTTGTGTCACAAAAAGTGTCCCGTTTCTCCGGCTGCACACGTTCTGCATCCAATTCTGCCTCCACCAGTTCTGTGACGGGTACGCCATTAGAGTTCAGTTCTTCACCTTTTGTCTGGAGCTGATGATTTTCTCCAAATCTGAAAGAGGTGTTGAACCTTTTGCTCCTTTTAATCACCTGTTCTGCCTCCACATCTGAATCAGATGATAAATCTTCATCTGATGAGAGTCCACATGGTGATGAGTGATCTTTGGAATCCTTTGACCGTGGCCCTTGACTCTCTTCGGACTCAGAGGAGCTGCTCGTCGTCTGGCCTTTCCTCATACTTGGGTAAACAAGTCCTTCCTTTTGCTTAATCTGTCAGCTGCTCTTCTTTTCGCTTTACGACACACGGATTAAAAAAGGAATGAAGTAATGTAATCAAAGCTACCACAACAACAACAGCCGCAGCAGCTCTACTAGCATGGCACTTTCTGCCATAATCTCTGCTTCGACAGGCACAGCTTTGGCTACTGAGATGGGCAGTGATGACGCTGTGATGTCATGTGGCCACACACACACATACCAACACACACACACACACACACCCATGCATGGTTATGTGTTCACGCTCCAGTCGAATGAGCGGTGACTTGCCTCAGAGGGAAGTGATGTCACATTGGGTGATGTCATACCTCGCAGCAAACCAGGAGTCTGCAAACGGTCTGTGTTTGTGTGAGAGCACAGATGGCACAAAAGATGCCCTACCCCTGGAAAAAATGACCTAGATGTGCAAAGGGAGAGCCTTAATAGATGAATGTTGTTTTTGTTTTCCCATATTCATCTTACTCTAGCTCTTTTTGCAGATACTGTATTAGTATTCAATTCTCCATAATATAAAATATATATAAAATATTTCTGTCTGTTAATCTTTGTTTATGAGTGTAATGGTGCATGTGAGCATCTAGAAACAGTAGTGTCTCAAACAGTGATGTGAATATAGAGTAGTGGTTCCCAACCACGACTAAGGGTCACGAGGCCTTCTTGATTTTTCAGGGGTGAAAGTACTGTAGTAGTAATAGTAATAGTAATATTAGGTTCAAATCTCAGCATATCAATCATTTCTGTGAAGAAAACTGAATGATTGTTATTTCTAAAGTTTTGATTATTATTTAAACCATAACCTTAATAAATATCTGACAGGATAAGGACGAGGTGAAGACCTGAACAAAAGCTTTACTTCACTACTCTCAGCCTCTTCCTGTTAGAACAGTGCACAGTTGAAACAACCAAAGAGCTCATAGAACAATGGCTAGGGAGAAGAAAAGAAAACACTGAATTTGCCTAAAAAGAAGCTTATTAAGTATGTATGATTATTAAAAAAATGCATAATACAGACAGAATCATAGAAAAAGATTCAAGAGAAACTGACTTGTGATGTAATATTCACGGGAAAATCTGTTTGCTTTCGCGTGTTGTTGTATTTCAGAGGGCTGTGAAAGCGAGAGATAGAAAGAAAAACAGACGGCCACCAGCTGTGCACCTGGAGGTGTTCTGTGTCTAATAGTACATACGTGTGTGTGTGTGCGTGTCTGTGTGTGTGTGTGTGTGTTGTCTGCTCATTGAGTACCTCCGGCCCCCACGTCGACACTGGATGTTAGGTCACTTGCTATCTTCCTTGTCTTTCCCATTTATGGTTATGAGGTCTACTCAGACAGCACGTCTCTTGTTCATTCATTGTACACATTCTTGCATCACTTCAGGGCAAAGGGACACGAGCCACTGACTGACCATACGCACACACAAGCACGTGCGCCCGCTGCAGCTGATAAAACCCCTTTGAGTCCATTTTTGTGTGTAGGGGGCAGCATGTCATTGAGACGGAGAGAAACTCCCTGGAATGGACCTGAAACAGTTCCCGAACACATTTTATATGCTGACACAAGGAAATGTTTGTCATTTACTTTCTTTGTCTCTTCACAGCCAACACGGTGTGACCTATTAATATGTCACTCTTTGAACTGACTCAGTTGTAAACACAACACAACTCCCTTTGTGAGAATGAGGTCACAGCTTTGCTCATTGGAATGGCAAATACATATTATCATCCCTTTGCTCAAAATCATAAGACTGAACAACTTTTCTTACTCCTATAGACTAAAACGAGGCTTCCTGTGAATGATTCCACATGAATCAAAGTGCGTCAGTCGCTCTGTATAGCTCTTATCAGCATTCTTCTTATCACGGCCGCAAACATCCAGATAGAGACACGCAGACAGGTGCACACCCAGTGCATCTTCGAGAAGATTAGTAGATTAATCAACGGGTTGTCTACGAGCAAATTAGTCGCCAACTTTTTTGTGTCATTTTTTAAGACATTTCAGCTTCTCAGATATGAATATTTTCTGGTTTCTCTAGTCCTCTATGACAGTAAACTGAATATCTTTGGGTAGACAAATAACTCGTCAATCAATCAAGGAAATGACGTGAAAATGAAAGCAATCTTCACACACGCTGTATGTAAATGTGAATCTTATCTCACACTCATTTTAGGCAAACACATCAATGCAGTGGCCATGAAGTGACTGTCTTTAGCAGCTCCTTCTGGGTGCTGTTGTATCTGAGTCACTGATGCTACGTCAGGAATGCAGTGGTGGAAGAGTACAGAAAATATGGAGAGGCACACTGCCTCTACTCTAAAATGTCCCCTGGCAGACAAACACAGAGCTTGGCTTAACACCATGTCTCCCTAGTGTAAAGCGTGCGTGTGTGGCTGCAGTTTTCTGCAGTGTTTTCAGGCCTGGCCTGTCTCCCTCTGTAGGAATCACAACACTTTGTTTCTAAATAATATACCATAAAATACTATGTGTTGTGAAAGAGATTAGGCTGAATAAACATTTCATTTAATGGCTCTCTATCACTGAGATAAAAATGTGTTATGATTTGATTACATTTCATATCAGCACTGATGACAGGGAAGTCTGTTATATGTTGCTCTTTGTTTCCCACCATGATGATGTAACTTGTTCCCTGTCATTTTAACAAACGTGTCTTCAGTTCAAGGACAGAGGCAGTAAGTTACACGAGGAGGGAGACTGAGAGAAAAGGTGGAACTAAGTTGGAGACACAACGGGGCCGCCATCATGAAAAATTCATAAAAGCTTTTGAGAAGTGCAGATTAACGTGGCGGGGATGTTTGTTGTCACAGCTATTTCTGGACTACATCCCCCACATACATTATTCACACACAGCGAGGGAAGAGAGCCGTATAAAAGCCATTAAACTCACCGAAGTTCTGCTGAAATATGTAATTCATCAGGAGGAGCAGGTCCAGGTCCAGGTCCCAGCAACAAGCGAGCCAGCTGAGGGCGCCATGCACTCCTCACACTTCCATGCACGGGAGGCGAGCTCGAGCCAAGAACAGCGTAGAGGATGTAACGCGACTTCCCATTGGTTAAACCTTCGCAGGGGCTGTGTCAAAGCGGCCGTCATTGGACGGCTGCGAGTAGGCGGTGCTGCGCGTGGCGTTTCATTGATATAGGCTACAGCTGGTGGCTTCAGATCCGCCACACAGAGTGGAAGGACTGAGAAAGTGACAAAGGCTTCATGTAGGGGTTTTTAAGAGGGGCACGAGAATTGTTTTATTCTTTTATTTTTGCAAAAAAAAAAGAGTGGCACACCAAAGACTCACAGGCAAAATGCTCTGCCACGTTACTCGTCCGGATTCGGTGGTGATGGAAGTGGAAGTTGACGCGAAGGCGAACGGTGAAGACTGTCTGAATAAGGTAGGCTGTGGTGGAATACACATCGCGTTATGTTATTGTGACAGCTTTTTTAATGGACACTGTCGTGGTCAGGCAGGACAGCCGTCCTCTGGTTGTCCTGTGAAACTTCAAAACATCTATTTTCCTCAACTTAAAAGACTTCGGTTATGTGTGACTCAAATATTCAGATAGAGGAACTGACCCCAGCCTGTGCTCGACGAGGAACACTTAAAGAAAATGTGTTTGCTGCTTGACTTGATATTCAATTTCTCAATGTAACTTAGAACAACCAAACTATCACACACACACATTACAGTACATACATAGGCTTTATTGTTGCGCGTCGTGATGGCGGAAACAAAATGTTCTGTTCCGCACAGGGGTAAATAAATAAATAAAATCCACATCTGTTTGTAAGAATGAAATCTTAACATGCAGTTTCAGAGTCTCAACATATGACCTAATACACATGCAGGAAAGTTGTTGTGAAGCTGCATGCTGTCCTCTCTGTACCTGCACGGCTCAGTCACAGCAGATGGCTGTCAGGGTTACTAGAGTTCATCCTGCTGCTGCTGCACGCGCTCAGCGCTCTCGCTCCAGTCAGAGCGAAACTTGAGCGTGCACTAAAAGTTGTTAAGATTCCCTCCAAAGTGAACATGCACAGTGTGATTTTCTTTTTTCCCTTTCATCAGTAGCCTCAAGTTGTTTTCTCCCCACGCACCCATAGAATGCAAAGCTATTTCACATGCGTGGCATATTCCCCCCCCAATTTGCTCGTGGGTATGATGAATGAGTTTCATCTCCAGCCCCTTTGGGTCTCCCTTGCAGACGTCCACCGGCAGTTATGTAAGAACCTCATGGCCGCCGCCGCTAAGAGGGCGTGGGATCGTGGGTTTGATGAGCCCCCTTTTCACCCCCGCGAGAGCCCCCTCCAAGTTCACTTCACCCTATCCTGAGGCTTTGGAATATTGATGTGGTTTTATCTGTGTGAAAGAAGCACTGGGGATAGAGGGGAAAATCCCAAAGAACAACGTGATAAAAGGACTTGCAAATCTTGTTGGAATTCTTGATTCTTCACACCGTCCACAGGGAGTCTGAAGCCAGTATGGATTGTCTTATTAAAGAACATTTTAGCCTCCTGTCACAGCTCAAATCTCAGCCCTCTCTTCACATTATACTGTCCTGCTAAGAGCAAAGAAAAAAATTATAGAAACCTGTGAAGCTTCCCCTGTCTAAATGATTTAGTATCCCCCAATTCTCTTCCCCACAAAGTTGGTTTAAAGATCCTCTTTTTTAATTTCTCCGTCCACTTTTGTGACCCATTTCTTTGATCTCTCCAGGTTTGCAGAAAGTTGGGCATAATTGAAGTGGACTACTTCGGGCTGCAGTTCACAGGCAGCAAAGGAGAGAACCTGTGGCTGAATCTGAGGAACCGCATCTGCCAGCAGATGGATAATGTGGCGCCCTGTAGACTGCGGCTGCGCGTCAAGTTCTTTGTGGAGCCTCATCTGATACTGCAGGAACAGACGAGGTATGTGAACCAACTCTGGCACCGTGTGGACTGTGTACAAATCACTTTTTGTTTGACACATTTGCAAATCAACTTATTTAAAAAAAAAAAAAAAAAAGTTTCAGAAATCTAATTTATTTATTCAATAAAATCTACTTTCAGAGCACATGCTGGGGAAAAAGCAATCCTTGCAGAGTTCATAATCTCATCACATTGTTTCTAATACAGTGAAATGCCCTGTAGTAACCTCTTCCTGGGTGCTCCAGGGGTTATTAGAGTTCATTCTGGCAGGAAATGTGATCTAGCAGCTCTGGGGCTGTGTGTGTTGATGTGCGCCTGCCCTCAGGGAGCCTCTGTGTGGCAGCCAGGACCTCTGTCACTGCCCCCATTCAACTTCAAATAACTTTTGTTGTGCTTTTTTTGTTTCAATTGTTTGTGGCCATTTTTGTCTGAACAAAAGGCACAGCCCCTCCAGCACACAATTCTGCAGATGCTGTTTGGAAATTGTTCAAACAGGCCAGTGTAGGTGTTTTTCATGGCTTTTGTTTTCTCTGGATTAAGTCATCATCATAAGTCACTGTCGCATCTGGGAAACAAATTTTAGTGATTTATTTTTTTTAATCACATGCACCTTTAAAAATGATGTTTTAGAAATGCCACAGCCAGCAAACATTTGCTATAGCAAATATTATATTAGGTGTTCCCCTTATTATCTCTCCTGTGCCAGATTGGAACAAAAAAAAAAAAACAGTACATAAGAACAAAGTAACAAGCCTTGATAAGTCTAGATCCCGGCTCAGTATTCCCCCAGCCCCAGTTTCATTTGAAGTTATAAATAGCAAGTGCATTCGCAGTCCTCGGAACCCGTCCAAAGAACTTGTTTCACATGCAGTGTCTGTTGTGATACCGAGGATGTTATATTCGCCCCAGGCGTTGCCATCGAGTGTTTTGATACCGCGGGGTTTAAAAGCACGGATGGCGGAGGATAAATTTGTTTGGTGTCTTTTTAAGCTCAGCCACCACGCTGCTCTTGCCCTCTCACACTCACACACAGCACGCCACTAGAGCTGTTCATTAAACTGACATGTATCTGCTTTGGCTCGTGTGGCATTCCAGTAAGCTCTCAGTTGCTCCCCAGTTCACCAACTGCTCACCCTTCAGCTGTTTCTCGCTCCCTCTCCCCTCCCGTCACTGTACTCGGTCAAATATAAAGATATCAACTTTGCTCTCTTGCCATATTTATATTTTATCCCTGTCAGATTCAAACTGTCACAGGGCACACTTCCCCTCAGTCTAGCTCACTCACCCTCCACCCCCCACTCACCCACAACCCCCACCCTGGCCCATATTTGGCAAACCCTTTTGAAGGGGGGAAAAAAAAGTGAAAGGCAGTAGGGGGGGTGAGCGTGGAGGACACTTGGCTGCCTGTGCTCTGACCTCCACCAGATTAGCAGGGGTTATCAACAGATGGCTGATGTCGGGTGGGGGTCATGGGGGTTGTGGAAAAAAGGTGAGATAAAGATGTGAGATGGCAGGCAGGGGTACGAGCGGTTGCTGCTAATAAATACTCACACATGGCGCACACACCAACACGCTGTCAAGTTATCTGTTAAATTATTATTTTTTTTAGCCCACCCTTCATGCCATCCATCTGCTCATATGATATAATTTAAGTGGCGGGGGAGCAAACACTGGCATCGGGTTTTAGAGATGAGATCAAGGTGTTGACACTACACAGCAGTGGCATTTTGTGGACCAACACACAGCGCGGGGAAGCTGCTAGGCTTCATTTACCTTCATTATACCTCCTATTATTCACTCTGTCATCTCTATGCCAATAAATTCCACTGAATATTCACTTTAAACCTCTAGGGGAAATGTCTGTACTTTCATTAGTTTGAGTAATTAGTGCTCTTATAAACCAGACTATCTGATTTCACTCATTTCTTGTGTTGTCACCTTTGACCTACTTACTGCCACAGCCAGCATTCAACTTGTTCTGCCTTGTAGGCACACCTCATCATGACAAACACAGAAAAACTCCCCGTGCAGCACATTTGTTACTCGCATGCCTACAGAAAACTTTTATCTGTGCCTCGCATGAAGTTTGCTTAGTTTACTGTCAAACGTTAGTCAGTAAACACGTTTAAGGACTCGACACACATGCTTCATAGACGCAAGCAGCATGTTTCAGCAGCACACGTACGTGAGCTAGACTGAATGTTCTCAGCAGCGTATGAACACAGCAATCAGAGCAGTACGGTACCACAACTCTCAGCTGAGCTGAGGGGTGGGCCTCTTTTTTTTTTTTTTTTTTTTTCCCCTACGCCCTTCTTATAGGCCCTTATTACATAACCAGTGCTGGACTGAACATGCAGAGCTGCTTATATAAGCTGCCGTGTACTCTGCTGCCAAAAAACAGCCTAGCAGGTCACTTGAGCGTTCATGCTCACGTGCAGATGAGCATTGAGGTGCTTTTGTGTTCTAATTCATTGTCTACTAGTGCTGGAAAATATAAGTATTTAAATCTTAGAGTCAATACTGGCTGCTCATAATACACTTGGCTGGTCTAATTTCTTCCACTCAGTAATGTGTTACCTGTATATCCTTTGGAAGGCGCAAAAGAGTGCAGGTCATGTCTATTTGTGCTGCAAGGCTTAATTGAGCTTGATTCTGTGGCAGATGTGTTCCCTTTCTTCTGAAACCATTTTTAAAATCTCATTCAGATTCTCTCTCTTTTTTTTTATTTTTTTTTTTTATATAAATACAGTATTTCTGAGCTCGCTTTGCAAATTAGATATGTTTTGCAAATATATAACATGTCTCTCAGCTACTGTTTGGGGCAGCTGGTGGTGCTGTGTTTATTTTTTTATTTCAAGCCAGTCAAACTCTGAACCAGTTCCCTAAAATACAGTTGCTTTGTAGAACATCTACATTGCATTCATTTGTTCATCAACTGGTCTGACGTAACTGGTTACTTAAAGGAAGTAGCACTTTTTATCGACAAAGCCTGAACAACAGCCTGTGTTATCTGCACCATTAAACACCACTTGCTAGGGGGTGTTTCTGATTTAAATATGTGAATGTTTCCCCTTCATTAGCCCTTGTATTTAACATTCTGATCAGGCAGAGATTGGTTACACACAGCTATTAGAGGTTCTGACTGTTAACCTGTTTACCCCTTTTGGTGTCAAGCCCATCTTTAACTTAAATCCAAACCAGAAGCCAAACTAATTAACTAATCTAGGAGTTAAATCTAAAAAACACTGTCTGTCTTTCTCTAATGCTGCACAGTGTTCAATACCTCCAGGCTAAAAATATGAATGGATGCCTTTTTTATTGTCACTATACGCATCTACAATTAGATTAAAAGCCAGCTCCAATAACAGTGCAATAGTGGAAAATATGAAACATAAAAATATACAATATAAATATAGGCAAGAAAATGGAAAAAAATATAGAACATAAACATAGGCAAAGAAAAAGGAGGTAAGGTGCACAGTCCTGAGGAGTATGTACATTTGCACATTGAAATATTTAATAAATATTTAACTCAACTTTGAGGACTCTGTCCTGTGAGAGCAATGACAGTAATAGAGCAGTGTTCTTTCATTCTTATATAATCTCAAGCAGTGCAAAGACTCACTGGTCAGGGAATCGGAACCCAAATCTGTAAAAGTGAAAGTGTCGCCTGCCTCTGTTAGTCTTGTGACAGAAATATCGATTTTCCAAGGTGTTCCCCTGCCTTTCCCCCAGTGCATGGTGGGATAAGTTCCAACCGCATGTAGAGTTTGTTGAACCTATCAAATAAAAGATTTTACCAAAAGAACACAACTTTGCATGGCTGTACCATCATTTACAAAAATCTTTAACAAGTCGCAGCACGCTACAGTTCCCGTGCAGCCAGAGCAGAACTCCATCTCTCCTCATGTTTATTTTTACAACCTCAGTCAGTTCCTACGAAAACGAAGATCATCATCTCTCAGACAAAATTGCCACACTGCCTCTTCAGCTGATTGTTCTGCAGAAACAGTTTGAGGTAATTTATTCAGGTCACACACCAGTTATCATTTCTAGTTTTCTGTGGCAGGCTCCAGAAATGATCAAGCCAAAGATCACACGAGACGCCTGTGGGTCTTCAAATGTTCCCAAGGTTTTTATCAGCATGCTCCAGCGTCTTTGATTAGACCTTTTTACTTTCCCTGTGAGTTTCTTCCCTCCTCAGATTGTTGTGCACTCGAGTAACCTAGCCCTGCTTTGTCTTGTTTGAAGTCAAAACATTAGCCCTTGTCCAAGAATGACAGTCGAGTTGTTATATTTCTTTGGCGCCTGAACTTAGGATGGATGCTGGGCTGTAATCGCTGTTTTACCAGTCAGTACAGAGCACCGGCCTGTAACCCAAGGCATTTAGCATACAAACAGCTTCTTTGTTTTATTGCTGTATAACGTGTGTGTGTGTGTGTGTGTGTGTGTCTTGAAATGATTATTTTGCAACCCTCTGGTAAATTAGACGATTAAAGCTACAATAAGCGTTTGTGTCTGACTTTCCATGCAGCCTACACCTCGGGAGAAGATGCTCAGCAGAGTTTACTACAGTTCATTGACAGATAGTAACCTCTGAGCACACAGCTACTGCCAGTGTGTTATTTGACTAGCTCACAAACCGCATTGTTGAGAGCCCGAGCGATGAGGTCTGAAACTCCACTGGTGATTGGCTGGATGAGGTGCAGTCTCTAGGCAGAGGTGTTGGGTTTCATTTTGGTGGGGACGTTTTGTTCTTCTGTGCAGCGCTGACATTCTGCCGGCCGAGGTAATAGACACTGGAGTTGGGGCAGAAAACATTAAAATGAGACAATGGTTTTATGGGTGGGTGGAACGGACTAGAGAATTTGGTTGACTTGGTGATGAGTTAGTAGAAAAAGTCTTTGTGGTTCTTTCTTTTTTTCCCCTCCCTCCTGCACCAGAGTCATAAAACACTCCAAATAGTTCAACATTAAGTTTAAAGTGCACGTGCTGCATTTTGGGGTATTTCAGTGTTTTTAAATTTGAACAGTTCAAGAAATCCGCTTAGTTATCTTAGCTCTGTACCCACTGACCTATTTTCTGATCTTCTTTAAGGGTTCAGGCCTGCTTTAATTTGATTATTCCAGCAAGGCAATCAAGTCTTCACACATTCCTGCAGCACCTTACATGACCCCTCCTAACTTCACAGCCACTGTTTTGAAGCGTGTTTCTCCTGTGCTGTTTTATTTGCAGGGGAATTATGAGTGTAAATGAGTAAGCCTCTTAAAGACTGATTGTGTTTATCTCTATGAAGGACAAAACAGCGATGAGGTTGTATGCGATCTAAGAAGGTAAAAGTGGGGCAAGAGACTTTAGTCTCTGCGTCAACTTCCTGGCATTCAGCCTGTGTCAAAAGAACAAGGCAATGCCGTGCTGCATGCTTCACGGATGACATGTATGCAAATGTGTCTGAATGTGTGTTGTTCCCTGAAATGGTGAATCAGACTGATGAATCCAGAGGAAACCAGTACGACGGATTTCAGAATTTTGTCTGGCACCGTAGTGATTAAAACTCATCTACTCAGCATGTTTGGTTGAGCACGGGGGTCACACATCCATTCTGTTGTCTCTCGTTACCTTGGTTACACCCTGCTTAAACTTTATCAGCCTGAGAGAATGACATCCTCTTTAAGGCCTGTCCCCACATATCCAGTCCCGTCACATCAGTGTGTCTTTTAAATCTTGTGGATTTATGGACTGTTGTCTCTCCCATGCCCTGAGTTTAGGATGGACCTTGACATGTGCTGAGGCAGCACCACAGCAGCTGAGAAGACTGATCCCAGGACAGCTGTCTGAGAAGGCCAAAGGGAAAAAATGTACGACTGAAACCGTTGATAGAAAAGCCAGGCTGTGTTTAGGGTAATCTGTACAAAACTTCTGCTGTTGTTTATCATAACCAGTGAGTTCTCATGGCCATTTTTTTTTTTTTAAAGTTATGTTTATGGTATTTGTCTGAGCATATATCTGCTAGATGTGCTCTCAGTGAACTGTAGTTACCTGTTCTGCTGTTTGGCTCTTGGATTCTTCAAAATGATAATTGGAATGTTTTGGCCTAAACTCAGGAAAGCACGCACACCTGTTTACACATGTGCAGCCACAACACTTGAAAGCAGAAGTGTTGCTCAGCGGCCAAAAAGTTGTAGAACGTTGTTACAGTGCAGCTTTCATTTCTTTGTTTGTTTTCTTCCACATTTTAATGTCAGTTTTCTATGTATGCTTTTCGACCTGCTGAACTGGTGTTCATCTTTATTTAGATTTATTCGTATTCTTATTTGTTACGTACCAAAGTGAACTCAACCTGATTCTGATGAGACCAAACCAACAGGCCTAGGCATGTCCTGAAGGAAGCTTTTATCACATGAAATGCCTTGCTCACTGACACAGTGACTGACATTAACCCCTCGCTAATCCCCACCTGAACTAGAGTAACCTCCGCGGCGTGTCCTATAGTAACCCTTTGTCAGCACCCTGAAGTAAAAGTCTGCTCTATTGTTTCACGTCGGGCAGGTAGCTCACTAGCAGCGCTCCGTCACATGACGCCTGCTGGGCCTGACACAATAGAGCGCAGTGTTTTTGTGCGTGTGTGTTGGAGGGAATGGGATGTTTAACACCATATCAAAGCACTGTTTGTTATGCCTGAGGCTAGTCAGCTCCGGGGGCTCCGTTGTTATGGTCTGGCTTTATCAGGGGCGGAGTAGGCCGATATTTTTTTTCTTATGTTTGTGTGCCTCACAGCTGCTTTTTCGCTACTGTTGTTGCTCCTTTAGAAGCACCATGAACATGTGCTGGGCGAGGTGTGTCTGTGTTATTGCACAGCAGAGCATTTGCAATACGCACGTTTGCATATTGTGCCACCAGTCGCACAGCCGCTCCCACAACAGTCTGTTTTCCAGTCCCACAAGATTACAGAGGAAACATCACCTCCAGCTCGGTCCCTCGTCCTTTGTGGCTCCCCCAGACAGCTCAGCAAGATGCGTTTCTCCCTAAACAAAACACAGTGCATTCATATAAAGCTAATAAAGGGACGATGAGTGCCATCCACTCAAAACATCCCTTTAAATCTCAAATGCCCTCAAGTCATAGTTTGACCTGATTTACACAATGTCTCTCTTTGCATCATGCTTCAAAGGGGACTGTAACCCGAGGGAGATTTATTTTATTTTTTTAAACTCAATAACAGTTTCAGGACTCTGCTTTTAGTCATCCGCATCAGGAGGCCAAAACATTCCGGTTTAAACTTGAATTGCTTTACTGTTCAAACTCTTGTCAGCACAGGATGCTAAAGTCATACTTTCATTTCAGGTGTACAGTTGTGGTGACATACTGTAGGCCTGCAGAGCAAACAGTGTGCGATTAGGAGGGTTACATTAGGTCATTGCGGCAGTGTTCATGCATGTGGCGGAAATAAGGTATGAAGTTTTGTTTAATGCGGGGAGAAATGTGTCCTGACGCTGAAGTCAGCCGGGTCCCAGCTAGTCAACAACAATCGCAAGCAGAAAGCAGTCCAACCTGTTTGTCGGACAGAAGCAGGTGACTGCAAGCAGGCTGCCGTGTGTGTGTGTACAATCTTCTTAAGGTTACCGTGCCATAGGTCATCTCAAGGAAGGATCTACTGAGGTTACTTTAGTTCAGCAGCCTTCAGGCTGAAAGGATAATGTTGGTCAGGGTGTTTCTCTCTCTGACATCTCGTCTCCTGTTGCTACAATGGAAGAATTCCTCACATCTTCTGCTCAAAACAATGGAAAGGACCAGCCGCGGTTTCTGTTTAGAATAATATAGCTGTTTTCCTTGGCCGCACCAGAATTCCGTGTTCTCATTTAATCATGCAGCCTAAACAATAACAGTTTATGACCGCTATTAATCTTTGACTTATCAAAGATTAACAGTCACTACATAAACGCACCTCGTTTTCATCAAGAACACCCTTGTGTCAGCCAAAACGTCATTAGTGGTAACTTGGTTTGTCTTTTTAAAAAGACATTTTATGAGTTTGGCAGTTATTGAACCACAGAGACACAGACAGGACGCCGGCCATTGTAACTCATTTTAAGTCCCATTATTGTGTTCCTGACTCAGATTTATTGCTTAACGGCACGCAGTGGTGGTCAAACATTGGAGCAGCAGATACAGTATAAACACTGTTGCCCTCTGTCCAAGTACTTCCTCTACATGAGAAAACTTCCGTTCAGTCTGGTGTCCGTATTCCACCTCAACTTCCACTTTTAAAGCCTGGAGTGAGTTCACACTTAATGGAAGTGCCAATAGTGTGTTTTTGAGGAAGAGACTGAGAAAGGGAAAGTGAGTCATTGTGAGTTGCACTTAACAAATGTGACAGTTGCTTTTTTTTCCTTTCTGCTATACACACAAACGCACACAGACACCTGCCGCCTGTGATGAAACTCTATCCCTGTAACGACCACCTGCTCTGGGCTGCATTCCCCAGACTCCTCAGTGCTTGCACATGAAAGTCAGCTGAAAGATGAAAGTGGGCACTGTCCTCTTTCTGGAAAGATGTAAAGTTAGTCTTGCTGTGATTATTCAGTAAACCCTTGTGTACCATCTCACATTGCCAATCTAAAGATTTCTCATTTAACCACGGTTTTTGCTGTCTTCCTGTCCAACAGACACGTCTTCTTCACGCATGTGAAGGAGGACCTCCATAACGGTCACCTACGCATGGCCTCGGAGCAGGCAGAGGAGCTGAGTGCGCTCCTGGCACAGGCCGAGTTTGGCGACTACAATCAAAACACAGCCCAGTACTGGTACTCCGAGCTGTGTGGAGAGGAGCCCAGCACCGCCACCATCGACAGGTACAACACCAGCAAAATGAAAACACTTTAACCGAGACTCACTTCATTGTTCTGCTGGCCCAGTATGTTTTTGTTCTCGCTTTTACTGTAATAAAAACTCCTACCCTGACCCGAAACCACCACTAATGATGCTGGGGTTTAGTTAGAGTTTACACAAGACATCTGGAATTTGAACAATCATGTTAATAACCCGTGTACATACAGTATAAATTAACAAGCTCTGGCCAATCATTAAAACCTGTTTACTTTTTCTGTGTCAGCGCCACTGAAGCTCTACTCCCTCACTGCCACCCCACGAAGACATGATGAAAAGTAAATAATAGGTCCTGGCAATGAGTCAATGATATTATATAATGTTGCAGTTGATGTTCAAGTAAATTAATTTTAAATCTTAAACAAATAAAGGCTTCACTGAGTTGCACTGATAGTGCCGTCTTTTATATTCTATTCATAAACTGAAGTGTTTTTTCAGTAACTTTATCCATCTGAGGCGAAAGACTTAAGAGTGCATACAGCCTACAGCGAGTGTGTACAGTTACACACACAAACACAGGTCAGCCAAACAGAACACTTAACACAAGACTACTGTACATCTCAGTAAACAAGAAGAGGGTGAAATAAATTTCACACTTTAAGTTTTTGTCCTGTGCAAATGCCACACTAAACCTCCCACAGCGACGTCTGTCCCACCTGCAGCTGCACCGTGCAGCCTTTGGCATGCCCACTGGAACCATTTGTTGTGCACGTGGCACAGTTAGGCATTTTCTACCAGTCTGTAGAAATAAACAACTTGACAGGCAGCAGAGCTGGGTGCTTCTTTTAGCCTAAGCATTGATCTTTAGAAGTAAAGTTGTCAGAAAAGACAGAGTCTAAATAACGCACGCTCACGTTGCAGTTATCCTGCTGATATAATAAACCCGCCACAGTGGGTGTTTATCTGTATGATAAAGTTTGTGAGAAAATGTCACTTCCAATCTGATCTTCAGAACTATATAAACTTAAAAATGGTCTTTTCTTTTCCCAACTTTGTCTCTCCTGCAGCATTATATCGAGACACAAGGCTCTGGAAGGTTCAAGCCAGGGTTCAGTGGAGTATCAGGCCCTGCAGCTGGTCTCCTCTCTCGAGCATTATGGAGTGGAGTGGCACTGGGTTCGTGATGCAAATGGCCAACGGCTGGCCATAGGAGTCGGCCCAGAGGGTATCGCTGTTTGCAAGGAGGACTTCAGCTTAGTCAACAGGTATGCTCTAGATATCTGCAGATAGCTCTATATATATTCTTATAGTGATGCGATGGTATGTTTAAGTATTCAGAATCTAACAGTTTGTTCTCTTTGTCTCATCTTAGAGTAAGCTATCCAGTCATCCAGATTGCCACGCAGTCGGGAAAAACAGTGTACCTGACAGTTACCAAGGATACAAATGACAGCGTGGTGCTTCTGTTCAAGCTCATCAGTAACCGGGCAGCCAGCGGCCTGTACCGGGCCATTACAGAGACCCACGCCTTCTACAGGTGAGATCCAGAAACATACAGCATTTAATCCCAGATCAATAACTAACTAACACACACACACACACTGCGGCTAGATAGCTGTGCCGTTTGAATTGAATAGATGTGGAAGTCAACGCTGCCTTAAATTCTTCTCAGACGGCAGCTCACCTCACGTGGTGAGCCGAGATAACAATTCAAATTCATGTTAAACTCAGCTGCTTGTTTCTGCATGCATGTCTGTCTACAGTCTTTGCTACAGATGTTAGTCACTCACAAATCTGACCTGCTTTGGAGCCGTCTTATTCACTGTACACAGCACGTTTTCATGAAATAGAAGGTTATTGTTCACCGTCCTTCAATAAAGACTAGTAGATTATTAAACCTGACCTAAAACATGTCCTGTAAAGAGTTGTTCTGCTCTGCTTGGCATACAGTGCTTACTGCACTCTCACACATTTGTACACATTGACTAAATGTGCCCCTGTTCCCTTTTTAACCCCTTATTATTATGGCAAGGTGGCACACATGGCCACATAAAACACGTCCTTGACCTGAATGAGTGTGTGTGTGTGTGTGGAAACATAGATTTACAGGACAGTCTTCAGTGTGTTAAAAATTGTATTTTTCCTTCCCATACACTGTGTGTGCCTGCAATGAGCAGGGACAATTCAAATGGCTGAGCTATGAAATTGTCCTCTGTCAGTCACAATAGTACAAAGGTACAAAAGACAGTGCTGTCCTTTTTGTTTCAGGGATGAGTTTTAGCTCCGAGTCTGCAGATTTTTATTTTTTTGTGGGCATGTCTTCATTCCAGTTGCTGAGAAACAAGTGTACAGTGTTTATCTCACCAAGTGGTGAATGTGGCGTCAGAGCGGGAAGAACATTGTGTGGCTAAAATAAACTGTGGGGAAGAAGAGGCAGCTGTCTGACTGCAGGTCATTTTGGAACTGGTTTATTGGGTCAAATGCTCTGATTTTGCTGCCATTAGTAATCATGTTTTATCTTTTCATTTTTAGGTGTGACACCGTTACTAATGCAGTGATGATGCAGTACAGCAGAGACTTTAAGGGCCACCTGGCTTCACTTTTCCTCAACGAAAACATCAACCTGGGCAAGAAGTACGTCTTCGACATCCGCCGCACCTCCAAGGAAGTTTACGACCACGCCCGCCGCGCTCTCTACAACTCGGGCGTCGTGGACCTGGTGTCGCGCTCTGGCAGCGGCGAGCGCTCTTCTCCGTCGCGCTCCCCAAGCCGGGACGAGCAACAGGACGAGGGGCTGGACTGTGGCAGCTGCCAGCAGAGCCGAGCCCTGCAGGAGCGGCTGCAGAAGCTCCGAGAGGCTCTGCTGTGCATGCTGTGCTGCGAGGAGGAGATAGACGCCGCGTTCTGCCCCTGCGGCCACATGGTGTGCTGCCAGACCTGTGCAAATCAGCTCGAGGTGAGACTTTTTTTTCTGGAACAGCCGTAGTTGGTGAGGGCTTTTCTTTAGTCATATATTCTGAAACATGACAGAGCTGCTGGCATTAGCTATACTGCAAATGCTGATGTGAACACTACCTTTTTTAGAAGCAGTACTTTAAAAAAAAATTAATTGGACAACAAGGCAACGGTTTCTTTATTTTCAGCCCGTAAGTTTCCAGTTGTGCTTAAAGCTCTTTAATTACACTTTAGCTCCAACTTCTGATCATTTTTATGGTCCTTTAAACAACATCCAAAGCTTTGCTCACACTCTGCTGACCTGAATGCCCCCCCACTCCCAGTTAATCAGCTAAAGTGTGTGTGTGTGTGGATTATAGCAGCCAGCCAAGTCTTACTTCCATTAACTCAGCTAAGAAACGTGGCCCAGCTAATAGGCGAGTAAATGAGTCAGTAGAAACAAAGACGACTGCTCTCAGACTGATTGTGGAAGCTGTTTTCACAGTTACATTGGTTCATGATTCAACTTGGGCTGACCCTTACTGTCAGATATTAGTTCACACCCTGCAGTTTTAACACAACTCAAGTCAAGATGGCTTCGGTGGTGCTAGCAGTACTCATCTCTTCAGAGAGCACTCTTGATTGTGGTTGCAGACACCTCTTGGTTTCACGAGTTTAATACAAGAGCTGAACCACTTCAGTCGGCTCGTAGCTCACCACTTCCAGCTTCCTTCGACAGGAAGTGTGCGAACTCCCCTCTTTAGCCGACGGCATCTGCACACGAGCTGTTAGAAAATAAACTCTGTGCTTAATTACTTCTTCTTTCTTCTCCCTCAGCTGTGTCCTGTGTGTCGGTCAGAGGTGGAGCATGTGCAGCACATCTACCTGCCCACCTGCACCAGCCTGCTTAACCTGACGCTGACAGACAACCACCAGCACCGGAGCAGCAGCATCCCTGCACCCATCCACAGAGAGATGGCTTCCCCTCACAGCTGCTCTGCCACAGAGTACGAACACAAGATCTACCACACATAAAGACAACTCCACTGAACCCCACAAACTCCACTATGAACACTTTGAAGCTGTACCAGCCAGATTAAGGTCTCACAAAGAAGGAACATTTCTCGTCCGACTGTTTCCTGCCTGGACTACCATAAACTACCAAACGTATACGAGCATAATCAAAGATCGACACACTTCACTCGTGTCTGTGTTTTTATTGTTCTTTCATGTCTCTTCCGACTGTCAGTCTGTTCGCTCTGTTCTAAGTATTGTTGCTGGTTTGTGTGTTCTGTGTGTGTGTTTTAAATATCATACTCCTCTACCACAACATGATTTTAGATCAGGCTCTTATTGTCCTTTTTAAATTATTGCATCAGTTGACCTGATACAGAAAAGCAACATTGGTTTGTTTTTGAGCTAGGCTTTGAATTTTTGTTTGTTTTTTTCATATCAGGCTCCTAGCCCCAAAACCATATGATGGACGTGCGTGTTTTAGACTAGCTGAACACTGTACATAATGGTTGAGTCTTTTTTTTTTTTTTTTTAAATGCTTCCTGACATTTTAAAGTTCATCTGTTTGATTTGAGAACAGGATTTTATGGTGTAACAGAGTGAATTGCATTTTTATATTTTATTTTATTTGTTTTTTTTTCCATGTTCCATGTTTTTCATGCCAATTAGGGGGTATTTAGAGGCTATGCAGCACTGCTCTGGGTATAGTACTGCATATTAATAAGGCCACCACAGCTCTGTTATTGTGACCTGTGGGTTAAATTTTAGTCCACCGGGCTGTGGATGTAAAATGCAGTAGGCCATCTTGCTGACACTCCCACAACCTCCTCCACCTCGTAACAGGCCTTGTTGATTTACTGCCACTCGTCCAAAACAACAAGCCTGATTTCCTAGACTGCTGCACCTTTACATTTTTATCTCCATGCCAACAGAAAGTTAGAAATCAAGCAAACAGAATGTTCTTCTACTAGACAAAGAACCACAAGGATATTTATATATCTGAAGAAAAAGGAATTTGTCCAGCAGCTGCTGCTTCCTCTGAAGACCTCCTCTCTAGATCTCTTCTCTGGGGTGTACTAGTGAGTTCCTTTTGATATTTTTAAAGGGTACTGGGAGATCTGTCTGTGCAATACTTGCTTGCTTTTGAAAAGCTTTTCAATTTCAAGTTTTATTTAATTTCAAAGACTATTTAAAAAAACAAAAAAAAAACCTACATTGTCACTTTACCAAGAAAGTTTTCCACATCTGTAGGGAGTCTGGCCTTAATGTAGCAGCAACACCACCGAGTTTATGATAAACTTTCCACAGACTTATTTAATAAGAAAAGGAAAACTTATTTCTTTAATGCTGACTCGCTTAAGCTCAGTCACTGCAGGGGAAGGACTTTATTTTTCACATGATACAAGTAGCGATTTGTTTCTGTTTTCTGAAGCAAAAGCCACTGTGCTCTGTAAAATAACTCTTAGAATGAAATCATTTTTATATATTCTGTTTTTAACAAAAGTATTAATAAAGTTGTTTTTTTAAAACAAACACTGGATTTGTGAGACATTTATCACATTTTTGTATGTTATCTGAAAGCACTTACACTTGACACCCTTTTTAGAAGACCGCAGTAAAACCAAAAAAGTTGATTAAAGGAAAAGGAATTTTCTTACTTTCCTTAAATTATTGAACATGTTGACCTCTCTAAGACTCTTCAGTTGAACTGCATATAAATCATGTCCACTAAGGCCTTGACCTATGATGAGTTCAAAGCATGACCAAGCAAAAATATTGAACTGATCTATACTGACACCATCTCCCTCGTGACATCACTTTACATTTACATCAGGCCTCTGTTGCAATAGGCAGATTCACTGATAGACAGTAAAACCTGGAATTCCCTGAAATAAATCTGTTATCAGTCGAGACCTTTTTTTTTTTTTTTTTCTGATAAAGTTGTCGAGATAGATCGGTAAACCTGCTGTCCTGAAACAATCAGGCCTGGAGATTTCAGATGACACATGTTGAAGAGGGCAAAAAAAAAAAAAATGGCATGTCGTGTGGAGTCCTCCCTTTCCCAGCACCACAGGTATATCGTACACTGAAAGGTCAGCACGTCATTTGTCATTGTCAGGCGAGGGAAGGGATTTGAGAGTTGCACAGTCAGTGGTGCAAAGAGGCTTTTTGTCTTGATGAGAAATGACAAGCTCTACTGGACTGTGATTATGAAGTCCACAAATACGAGTGAAGTACAGCAGCTATTGATTAGTCAGACTTCATCCTGCTTTCTCCCTCTCTCTCTCTGGGCCCCCTGTGTCGTGTCACGGCCCTCTGGATGAGAATACTTCTCTCTTTTCTTTCCCGTCTTTCGTCTTATCTCTTTTTATTTGCTCTCAGGCATCACCGCTGTTAAACAAACTCCAAGGACACTGATGACAGCGAGGCGGGGGCGCGGGGGTGAGGAAGAGTGCTCTGATTTCTAGTCAGTCAGCCATGCAGAACTTCAGTATTGTTGCAGATTTGAAAATAAAAACAACCCAGTAACTACAGCCATGTGAGAGAGAAACAGAGCTACCTTCGACATAAAGGTTAAACTTTAACCATAATGTACAATGAAGTGAATTGAAAAACATCTAGAAATAGGACAAGCTGCAGAACAGAACAGTGGCACATGTCTGTTGACATCAACAGCAATCGCTTATAGTTCAGACTGCGTTCTTGGCACACGATCACACATACACATGTAGCCACAAACCGGGTTTGATGCTTTGCCCTGACCCAGTGACATGTAAACAGGAAAGCCATCAGTCATGTCAGGAAAAAGGTGGATGAGCTTGTAGCATTATGATATATGGCTAAAGAAAGAGGCTGCAGAGATGTTAAGCTCTTTGAAAATCTGACAGCGTTTTCTTTTGTCACACTAATCCAAAACTGCATTAATCTCTTGTTGAGAAATTTCCAACAAAATATGGATTTTAGTGGGAGGTGACATGTGGAGCCATGTGTCACAGAAAAACAGAAAGAGACAACTAAAAAGGCTTAGTGGTGACTGTGGATTGTGGATTTGCCTAATCTGTTTCATATTTATGTTCGACTGGAATCGTGTTTCAATGAAACGATTTGTTGAGACAATTAAAGGATAGGTTCACCTTTTTTTTTTTTAAAGAATATGTAAATCTCTCTTTTTAAAAGCAGAAAGCTCACAGCAGATTCAGGCGTATCTTCTCATGTTCTGCCAAACAAATAATCACAAAGCATTCCTCCAACTGTATCAGGTTTTATTGGCTTTATTTTGCAAATGTCCCTTTTCTAGTGTGGATGCAGCAATAGTCAATAAACCCGACAGAGGCATGCCCTGTGACCCATTTTCATCTGCAGAACATGCAGATATGTGTGATTACACTATACTGAGAGCTGCTGTATTATATTCAGTCTCTCTCGGTAGGATTGCTCTCTGTAAGTATAAATGATGGGAAACATGGTTTAAAGCACAGGCTAGAGACAGGAAGGTGTTTCAGGTGGGATGTGATTTGTAGCTGGAAGTAACGCGTAGGGATGACGCAGACACCATCAGCCATTTCCTCACGATAAACCCCCTGTTGTAAATGTTTTAATTTATGAAATCCCGATCTCTGCTCTTACTGTCATAACAGATTCATATCTAATGGTGTGTGCACAGTTGGCTCCCTGTGTGTTTATAGTGCACTTCCTTCATGGGCACTGTCAAACCCAGGCAGAGAGGTTTTCCAAAAGGCCTGCACTGCTGCCATCAGTGTTGAATTACTTCTCAGTCACATGCTGAGAGCGACTGTCATGGAAACATCTGCTACATTCAAGACTGACTTGGCAACTTGGCTGGTGTTTACTCCATGTGCCCAGGGACAAAGAGAAGAACTCAGTAAGCCTCCATTTCATTTGAAGTTCTACCAATTCAGACAGAAGTGACTGATGTAGAGCTTGTGCCTTCATGAACACTGTCCAGTCCTTCATCAAGACACAACTCCAGTAATACAATACATATTTTATTAGACAAGATATTGTTGTTTATCACACACAAAGGAAAAGGGAGCATGTAGGAAACAGATTTATGAGTAAACAATGTGCTACATTTCCCTGTGTCGCTGTGAGAGGACTTGCCCTGTGGATGACATTATGACCCACATCTCTGGAGTTTGAACTTGTCATTGTTATTTTTACACTTTGGTCTGTACAGAAGCCAGGACTTTTTGAGAAAGTGCTGCAACATTTCCTGACATCGCCTCCCGACTTATATCGATCATATTCTAGTTCATCACTTCAAACCCTCACAACACCGAGTGGCAGCACATTCCCCCCCGATGGGAATTCTTCACCCTCAGTACCTGAGCTACTCACATGGCAAACAAATAGAATTTTTAACTTCTTCTTAATTTGACTCATGCCAGGAAAAGGAGCTTCAAAGATTCTCACCAACTTCTCCCACCCACCGCCATGTGGTTTTCACATCTGCTCAGCCCAGTGACACACTGCCAGGGGAAAACGCTGCTTCCTCTGAATGTGTGAACTGACTCAGAGACATCTTTCATTTAGATGTTTATTTGATGTTTTCTGTCATGAATTGATGTTTATTTCAGCTCATACAGTCATTAGAAATGATTAAACGTGTAATATAAATAAACAAAGTGTAATGTCATAGGACCCAGTATAACGGGTCATATGACCGGAGGAAACATAAGGCCCCAAAATAACCTTTTATTCTGCATGTGGTCCAAGACTATTTATTTTTTATTTGTGTGTAATGTTAATGTGCTGTTACGTTCACAGTCTGTTACGTTTTCAGCCATTTTATTTGATTCCATCACATTTCTTTGTGTGCTAATGTGGTCCTGTAAATGGATACTTGTTTGAGGGACTTTAAAATAACAGAGAGATGCCTATTTGAACCTTTTTGTAATTTTCTTTCACAGTGTTTTCTGACTGAAAGAGAGAGAGCTAAAATAAATTCTCGAAAGATTCATGATTTATGATGCATGGCCATAATATACTGGACCAGTGTAGTTTCCTCGAGGCAAACATAGCTCACCTCCGGATATCAGCTGGTAACTGGATACAGGGTGAGACAGTCTAATCTGTGTGTGTGTGTGTGTGTGTGTGTGTGTGTGTGTGTGTGTGTGTGTGTGTGTGTGTGTGTGTGTGTGTGTGTGCATGCTTCCAGATTTAGATGGGTGTCAACAGCATGCTGGTGCCAGGCTGCACAATGTTCTCCATGCAGAGAGTTGTTGGCATGTCTACTTCACTATGTTAAGTATGGAGCTAGACACTGATGGCCTGAAAATGTTAATGAACATGTAAAATGAAGACACGTGTTCTTTTAATGATTTATTCCAAAGTTGTTAAGAGAGAAAAATACAACCAGTATCCAGAGGTTAAAGTATAGTTTTTTTGTATGCTTTATGTCCAGGTGTTCACCTGAACAAATACAAGCCAGCAAAAACACCTGCAGTACCAATAAGTCATAAGTTTTATGTGACTGTGCCCAGTGCCCCAAACCTGCATAAATGTGAGCAGTGAACATGATGACTCCTGTGTATATGAACAAAACTAGCTCTGTGAGGCTGTACTCAGGCGTATTAGTGCTTGCTCTTATCTAAATGCTAAACCCAGCCTGCTGATGTTTAAACAATATAATATTTACCATGTAATGTCATTTTAGTTCAGCTCGCTAACATGCTAACATTTGTGAATTCATTAAACACAAATTAAAAAGCACAGAGACTGATGAGGATGTCATTAACTATGCAGATATTTGGTCATGAACCAAAGTGTTGCACAAATTCTAGGACAGTTTGTGGACATCAAGTTAAAGGATTTGTTCGATTTGCAGCCCTACATCCTCATCCTCTCGTGTTGGACTAAATCACTGGAGACAACAGTGGCTTATTATCACCTCCTGAGGTACAATATGGTATACGGAACAGGACAGTCCCTGACTAAGTGACTAGAATGCTCACTTCATAATACATACACAACGTCACATGACATCTTTGACGTGTTATTTTTGAATCTTTTTGGACTTAAACTCTTACACATAGCTCTTTTAAACATTACAGATCTTGCACATGAGTTCACACAGTGAGAGTGAATCATGTCATACAGGCAGTAAAACCCACATGCATACAGAGATAGCTACTTGTTGCACTTTCACCTACTTCCTACTGCAGCCTATAACTCAGACGAACACCTGAGACTCCAGCTGTGGCCACGCCAAGCTGACACAAGATACGCGGAGTACACAAAGTTAAAGCCAGACTGTTCTTTTCTTATCAGTTTTTACTGAGGCTCTAAAAGGCTGACCTTATTCAGCACCTTCTTATCAATGCAGTTTAGTGTGACATGTACAAGGGGTTAAAGAGCAGTATGTCTATACCAGCTTCAACTGCTTGACCTCGCAGCTGTAAAGGCTGATCTCATCCGTTATATAAAAATAAAGCATGATATCAGTGGGATCAGTGCCAATCATGATTATGATTATTACTCAGATAAACACACAGTTCAAGCTTTGTTGTAAAGCACTTTTTAACTTTGGTATAGAAAATATGATAAATAAAACGTTATTGTTAGCTCAGTGTTACAAATGAATTTTAATCAAATTATTTTTACTTCACGTAAAAGTTCAAATGATTCTTTTATCCCTACAGAAATGCAGAGTTTGCACTGAACACTGAACTCCATTCACACTCTTTGTTACAGGCTTGCATTGCAGGAAATGAGAGTATGTTTGTGGAGAAACAGTTCATCTTTCTACAAATTCCACGCTTTCATGAATAACTGCTTCCTGCATGAAGTGAGTACAATAAACCCGAGTTAGAAAGTGTGTAACAGCGCTATAAAGGCTGTGACAAATAGACACATAAATATCCTAAAGGCACCTCTTGTTGCCAGGAAACACTTTAACAAGAGCTTTGACCCCAGTGTTCAGTCTGCTCTTTGTTACCAGCTGTTCTCTTCAGCTGTGCTGACATCTACTGGTCTCACTTTGTACTAACAGTAAACTACACATGCTGGGAAACTGATGCTCAGCAGTACTATGGAGGCTTTTATTTCATTCGCGGCTATGAAAGAGATAAAACATGATGTCAAGCTGAGATTAGATTAAATAAAGAAATATAATGACTATGTAATAAAACAAATAATGATTTAAAGTTGCTCATACTGATTCTTTGATCCTTCTGCGATGTGGTTGCAATTGGTCCCCTACTAAACCTTAATTATGTCTTCATAATGACTTTTCAGGACTATCTTGTGAGTGATAATTTGTATTTGTTACAGACCGCACTGTGTTTACAGTACATCATTTTACATTTAGGTCCATTTAGACGTCCATCGGGGGCGTGTCCATGTGCTGAAGTCACGCCCACTCGTGGGAGCAGTCAAGCAGCCATTTTGAAGCAACTGAAACATGTCAGATGAGTTCAGAAACTAACTTTGATACACTCTGAGATGAGCGTGAGATGAATTCATCTCTATCCGCTCTGATCGGGGTGGCCTCAGCGTGTCATCGAGCCACTCTTTAAGGACCGCCCACAAAATCCTGGACTGAAAACTGGTGAAAAACTGTTTGAACCTCTAACTCCACATTTCACTAATATATCTATCAAAGTCTTTTCACATGTTTTCAGCAACTATTTTCCAACATATTTATTGTATTTTGAAAGAAATCTCAGAACTGCCTTTACACAGACTTTAATACTTCCAGACACAAGAAACTGAAATGTATGGTAAGCACAGAGAAATGTTCCGTTCCGTTCCGTTTTCTTCCGCTTATCCGTGGTCGGGTCGTGGGGGCAGCAGCTTTAGCAGGGAGGCCCAGACTTCCCTCTCCCCAGCCACTTCTGCCAACTCTCCCAGGGGGACCCCAAGGCGTTCCCAGGCCAGCTGAGAGACATAGTCCCTCCAGCGTGTCCTGGGTCTTCCCCGGGGCCGCCTCCCGGAGGGACGTGCCCGGAACATCTCACCAGGGAGACGTCCAGGAGGCATCCTCACGAGATGCCCGAGCCACCTCAGCTGGTTCCTCTCGATGTGGAGGAGCAGCGGTTCTACTCTGAGCTCCTCGCGGATGGCCGAGCTTCTCACCCTATCTCTAAGGGAGACCCCAGCCACCCTGCGAAGGAAGCTCATTTCGGCCGCTTGTATTCGCGATCCTATTCTTTCGGTCACTACCCAAAGCTCGTGACCATAGGTGAGGGTAGGAACGTAGATCGACTGGTAAATCGAGAGCTTCGCCCTTCGGCTCAGCTCCTTCTTCACCACGACGGACCGGTGCAGAGTCCGCATCACTGCAGAAGCCGCACCGATCCGCCGGTCGATCTCCCGTTCCATCCTTCCCTCACTCGTGAACAAGACCCCGAGATACTTGAACTCCTCCACTTGAGGCAGGTTCTCATCCCCGACCCGGAGACTGCACTCCACCCTTTTCCGGCTGAGAACCATGGCCTCGGATTTAGAGGTGCTGATTCTCATCCCAGCCGCTTCGCACTCGGCTGCAAACCGCTCCAGAGAGAGCTGAAGGTCACGATCCGATGAAGCCAACAGGACCAGACCACTGAATCGCAGCCCCTCGATGCCCTGGCTGCGCCTAGCAATCCTGTCCATAAAAGTTATGAACAGAACCAGTGACAAAGGGCAGCCCTGGCGGAGTCCAACTCTCACAGGAAACAGGTCCGACTTACTGCCGGCAATGCGGACCAAGCTCTGGCACCGAGAGTACAGAGACCGGATAGCCTGTATCAATGGGTCCGGAACCCCATACTCCCGGAGCACCCCCCACAGGACCCCCCGAGGGACACGGTCGAACGCCTTCTCCAGGTCCACAAAACCATCCGCCGGATGGTGGTCCAGAACCTCCTCGAAGCCGTTCGAAAGTCGCTCTCCATGGCCTCACCGAACTCCTCCCACGCCCGAGTTTTTGCCTCTGCAACCGCCGAGGCCGCATTCTGTAGGCCTCCTTCTTCAGCTTGACGGCATCCCTCACCGCCGGTGTCCACCAGCGGGTTCGGGGGCCACCGCCACGACAGGCACCGACCACCTTACGGCCACAGCTCCGGTCGCCCGCCTCGACAATGGAGAAACGGAACAAGGTCCACTCGGACTCAATGTCCCCCGCCTCCCCCGGGACATGAGCGAAGCTCTCCCGGAGGTGGGAGTTGAAACTCTTTCTGACAGGAGATTCAGCCAGACGTTCCCAGCAAACCCGCACAGAACGTTTGGGCCTGCCAGGTCTGACCGCCATCCTCCCCCACCATCGGAGCCAACTCACCACCAGGTGGTGATCAGTTGACAGCTCCGCCCCTCTCTTCACCCGAGTGTCCAAAACATATGGCCGCAAGTCCGACGACACGACCACAAAGTCGATCATCGAACTATGGCCGAGGGCGTCCTGGTGCCAAGTGCACATGTGGACACCCTTATGCTTGAACATGGTGTTCGTTATGGACAATCCATGACGAGCACAGAAGTCCAATAACAGAACACCACTCGGGTTCAGATCAGGGGGGCCGTTCCTCCCAATCACGCCCCTCCAGGTCTCACTGTCGCCGCCCACGTGAGCATTGAAGTCCCCCAGGAGGACGAGGGAGCCCCCAGAGGGAGCGCTCTCCAGCACCCCCTCTAAAGACTCCAAAAAGGGTGGGTACTCTGAACTGCCATTCGGTGCATATCTCTCCATATCTCTCCATCTGTGGACATGTCTCATTAATGCATGTTACTAACCAAACTTCCCCGGAGTTTCTGTGCTCTGTCGTCCAGCAGGTTCTCGTGGATCGTGGCTGCTGCTGTGATCCTGCATGACGCCCACTACATATATTATTACTGTCATTATTACTACCTTATCTGCTACTGTGGTCATTTTATCATTCATTGTGATTCATTGTCATTTTGTCAGTCATTGTAATTGTACAATATGTTTGTGTTGATTTGTCCTGTACACGTGACATCCATTGCACGTCTGTCCGTCCTGGGAGAGGGATCCCTCCTCTGTGGCTCTTCCTGAGGTTTCTTCCACCTTTTTTCCCTGTTAAAGGTTTTTCTGGGCAAGTTTTTCCTCACTCGAATCGAGGGTCTAAGGACAGAGGGTGTCACTCCCTGTACAGATTGTAAAGCCCTCTGAGGCAAATGTACTTTGTGACTTTGGGCTATACAAATAAAATTGATTTGATTTTAATTTGTTAAAACTTTTAGTTTCAGTCTCTGCACATCATTCTGCACTGTGTACAGCAACACTGTGTAGAAATTGGTATTTTTGTGATTTAGTACCTCCAGTTTCAGACTGCAATACCTCTGTCATAAATATGGACAGCTGTACACGTATATGTGTTATTATTACATCACTTATAATCAAAACCTAGCGAGTCAACAACTTCTAGCACGACACCGGCTCTGCTTCCTGTCAGCAAATCTCTGCACCCTGAGCCTGAAAACCTCCTCTTCTTCCCTGTGGACCAAAACACCGGCAGCCCAGCAAACTGAGCAGACATAAGCTAACACCAGCTACAGTTTGCAGCGGTTTACTTTACTGTCCATCAGGAAACTCTGTAAATCACAGAGAGTTGATGCTGAGCAGACAGAGGACATCCGAGGGAAAACCAGAAAACATTTTCTCTATAAAATATGATCCTGGTTGCCGGTTAGCTCACCTGGTAGAGTGTGCCATCATGTACGACGGCTCAGTTCTTTCTTTGTCATCCCCCATACTCTCTCTCTCCTTTCCTATTACTCTTCAGCTGTATCTGTCAAATAAAGCTCAAAAGCCCCTCAAAATATTTTTAAAATATGATCCAGTTTCACTAATATCAGTGATATAGTTGGTGATGTGTTATGTAAAGTGTTATGTGGGAGAATGTAAAGTTACATCACCTGATTAAATGTCAGTGTAGCACAAAATGATTTAAAATATTTTATTACATGGTAGAAAAGTTATATAATATTGCCGTAATACAACACAGAATACAACAACAGAACATCTAATACGTTCTAAAGTAAAGTAAAGTTAAAGTTAAACTAAAGTTCTAAAGCCTTTATCCGACAGAAGGGATCAGAGTTGTTGGTGAATCAAAGGGTTAAATCTTGAATGTAGAAGTATTTCAACCTCTTTCTCTTCTTTGGTATACATACATGACATAATACTCAAACAGAACCAAAGACAGATCAACAGATGCATTAAACATGAAAACACGTGCAAAGAAACAATGCAGCTTCATATTGATCGCACACCATGACTAATAAATGATTTCCCCATTTGGCTTTGCTTGTCAGTGCACTTTAGTCTGCCTTCCTCTGTCTTTCTCTGCTGTCACTCTCCCTCTGTGCTGTTTGTCAGTGTCTCAGGGAGCAATGCCCCGAATGGACAGCAGGTGTGCTCTTTCACACTGCAGCACATACCCCACTGCAGTGCTACCATGTCTGTGTGTGGAAGAGTGTGTGTGTGTGTGTGTGTGTGTGTGTGTGTGTGTGTGTATATATGCGTCAGGAAGGCGTGCTTGCCAGCTTGGCCACTGCTGCTGCTGCTGCTGCCACTCTGCTGAAGGAGAGGGGGGAGAAAGAGAACGCTGGAGGAGTGGAGGGAGAAAGAGAGCAAGGGGGATAGAGAAAGAGAGACAGAGAGAGAGAGAGAGAGAGAGAGAGAGAGAGGGAGAAAGAGATAGAGAGAGAGAGAGGGAGTCCAGGCCCAAATAAAGCCATGGGGGCCGGGGCTGGGCTGGGCCCCCTTTTGCTATAAATACGCTGGCCGCCTGGAGGTTCGGTTTTGGTGGTTGGTGCTTTGGACCAGCGACCACCACTGCTGCAGCAGCCCTCCTCAGGGGATTGTCTTCCACATACTCCTCATCCTCATCCTGGTCATCAGTGTTCAGGCCGTCCAAGATGCCTCGTGTGGATGCAGACCTCAAGCTGGACTTTAAGGATGTCCTCTTCAGACCCAAGAGGAGCAGCCTGAAGAGTCGCTCAGAGGTCAGTGCTGTTAATTAGTTCTACTCTGATAATGCAAGCTATAAGTACATTACAGCTGCAGTTCAGTCAGCCATCAGACCAGGATACTCCTCAGGAGGAGGGTGATCTGCTTACTGTTGCATTCAGGAAGTACACTCACGCTCACGCCTCCATGGTGGGTGACGCAATGGAGATATGTTAACTATTTATATGTGTTTCATTTATGGGTCTACAGTAATTATCATCATGATTAGAGATAAAACTGGACATATTCATTCACAGAGCAGCAGCAATGACGTACTTAACCTTAAAGGATGTCTTACTAAAGATGAAAAATGAACACTCAGTGTAATTCTATATGTGTGCCTTCTGTTTTGTGTTAGCCTGTAGGTGCACACTGCCTTTCACCTACCGTGAATGAGCATATAAAAGTTAAATGACCTTATTAAAGGTGACACAAAACAAGGCCAGCCTGTGCTGTGCTGAGGGCATAAACAATAACCGTCTACAAACAAGAACAGAAAATGAGCATTCAAAAATCAAAACTGGGATCAGATTCATGGATTTGTCATCAGTCACTGTCGATGTAAACAGATAAAACAGGGCACAGTGTGAGAAGCATCCACTGATTTGTCTCTGTGGGACAACACAAGCATCTCCTTGTTGTTTTATACTCTACAACTTCCTCAACTTAGCTGTGTGTCACCAGATCAGGGTTTGGTACCGACCCAAGTTTATGATACTGGTGTGGTGGCATTAGATCTAGGGTGAAAGGCAGAAGTGGAGGGAACTGGCCTCTGACAGGTGGCGAGAAACATGAGACACAGGAGACTTCTCAGAAAACCTGTTTAAAAATAGTACTGTGTGTTACAGTCAGGCAGAGGACATTCCATACGCCACAGGGCTATCAGGACAACATTAGCTATACACTGACTCAGATAACAGCACAGAGAACACCCAGAACCTCACTGAAGTGCACTGACGCCACTTCTATGTTTTCATCAAATCCTCTTTCCCTACAGCAACCAAATAATAAAGAAAAACACAAACAGAACTGATATGATTTCAGATGTGAGTCTACTCAAGATGGCTTCATTGCAGCGGATGCTGCAGCCGATATACTGCAGGCAAATCTAATGGCCCATGCACTCTGAAAGCATCCATCTGTTGACATTCTGACTGCGTGTGTTTGAATTATGGCTGCATTCAGCAGGAGCAGAAATCCACCTGCCAAAGCTAAGCTAACCAGACATCCACAGCATTGTCTTTAAAGGAGGGAACGTCATGGGTGATGGATAAGAAGAGGGCCACACAGTAAGGTGGTCAGTAACCAAGCACTGATGCACCACCACAGAGCATGAACATGTCCCTTCTATCTGGACTTCACCCAAGATCTCTGCAGATACTTGCACGTCTTATGTGGACAAACATATCTGCAGCATGTCAACAGATAGAGGCTGAAATGTAATGTAATTAAGTCTTTGCACATTTGCATCAGCTTAGCCTGACCTTAACCCTCTTCTGTAAAAGACCATTCATTAGTATTCACCATGTATTCGTACATATTATAGTGTATTTCACAATGTTTTCATTGTAATCACATCAAGGGGGATTTGTGATTTAATGCAAGATGATACAGATTTTATTTGCAGTAAATATGTAATGCATCTGGAGCTAACACAAACAGAGACAGATGAATTCCATTTGTTTTTATTAATAATGTCATTTTAGATTCAAAGCAGAGACCCTAAGAATGCTTCATAACCGAGGCCACTGAATCCATGTGTCATGCTCGATCGTGATTTACTGGCGAATCAAGTGGAAATTCCTGAGTCAGTGTGCTGATGTATGAAGGGAAGAGGCCTGTATTGATTTGCAGCAGCGAGATGATGGATACGCATGACTAGACACTCCTCCCTCCTCATCCATACTTCTTTCATCGCTTTCCCTCCGTCTCCAACCGCTCTGAGTTATAGCCTCATTTCTGCTGTGGCTCTCAAAGTTATTCCACCGTGAAGGTTATGGCACACTTTGTACTGTTCGCCTAATTCCACAGCTGCAGCAGTTTTGCATAATAAATGTCTTGGCTCTAGTCAGCAAAAACATTCAGCTCTGTGGGACTGTTTAGTCTAAGTTGATGGAATTATTTGAAGGCTTAAATTTATCTTGAACCCACTTTATAACAAACGAAAATCCATTCTGGTTTGGCACAATATGTTTAAATATTGACTTAAAAGCATGATAATTCAATAAACTTTCTTTGAATGATTTTTTACAGGGAAACTGTGTAACCTTTGCAAAATAGCAGACACTACAGTCACAAATAACATTTACAAGATTACGATAAAGAATTAATGCAACAGTGGCACAAGTAGCAGCAACAGCATAAGATAACTGGTCATGCCAGGTCAGAACATATTCATATTTATAGCTTATGAAATTAACTGTTCATTTGTGTAAAATGAATAAATGTGTTTCTTCTTCTTTGTGTGTCACTTCATTTCATGTCCACCCATGCTAAGCATTTACCGGTCACTGGTATGTGGTGTACTATATATATATAGATCCCCTTTGAAAGGAACCATAGCTATGACTTGCATCATCAGTGCAGCATCATCAGTGCAGATAAATGCTTTCCTGTAAAGGGAGCAGCGAGTGCGTCACAATGTGCTCCAGCTTATCACATTACAGCAGCACCAGCTGAGCTAACCATTGGGTCTAAATGATTCAGTGCATCCTCATAAAGACCACACAGACTGAGAACATGAGCCACATGAGCTGCTCTCAGTCAGCTTTAGAGACAAAACAAGTCATCAATCATAAAACACACTGTGATTAAAATGTTCATGACACACCAGAGGTATTACTAATATCTCCCCCCAGGTGGACCTTCAGAGGACCTTCACATTCCGCAACTCCAAACAGACCTACACCGGCATCCCCATCATCGCTGCCAACATGGACACCACGGGAACGTTTGAGATGGCACAAGTCCTCAGCAAAGTGAGTTTAACGGGGCCGAATGGATGAAATATAAATACCAGCATCATTGTGTTTGTTCATTTGTCTGTGTGTGGGCCTGCCAACATCTCTGTGCCGTCCTTCCGGAGAGATTTCTTCACAAAACCAGGATGCTGTGGGAAGCCTTAGGAAATACATGATTTAGTAACTTTAGAAGTAATCAGACATCTGCCAGTTTCTGGGATGTTGCTTGCTGACACAGCACCTATTAGCTCATGAAATCATGATGAGTAATAGGAAAAATATCACAAATGAATAGACAAAAAAATGGAATGTGGAGTTTAAAGTTTAGTTTTTTTGGCATCAGGATCTATTTCTGTACTGTGTGTATGTTTTCTTCTCTTTTAGCACACTCTCTTCACAGCCATTCATAAACACTACTCTGTAGAAGACTGGAAAAACTTTGCTGCTAATCATCCAGACTGCCTTGAGGTAGTGTTACCATGTTTGTCCTTTTTAAACAGATTGTTCCTCATTACCAACATAAACATAATTACACACAATCTTCTCCTAAAAGGCAACTGTGGCTTTTCTCCACAGCACGTAGCTGCCAGCTCCGGCAGTGGCGTCGCAGATCTGGAGAAGCTGTGTGCCATCTTGGAAGCCGTGCCCGCCCTCAAGTACATCTGTCTGGATGTTGCCAACGGCTACTCTGAGTACTTTGTGGAGTTTGTCAAGACGGTCAGAGGAAAGTTCCCCAAACACACCATCATGGTAAGACTGGATGGTTCACCACCTTGACTGCCAGTTATAGACTGCTGCTGTGAGATGTGTTGTCTTCGCTGCTTTCTGCCTTGCAGGCTGGTAACGTGGTAACAGGAGAGATGGTGGAGGAGCTCATCCTCTCCGGTGCTGACATCATCAAAGTGGGAATCGGGCCAGGTGGGTGGGTGCGACTGTCTGCTCATACATAGTCTGAGGAGAGTGCTTCCTCTGAGTAAACACAAAGCTGCACAGGCCTCATATAGAAACACAGACACAACTGAGGCGTGACACAGAGACATACTTTAAACAGCAAGGTCTGCCTTGTACTGTTGCATGCTCCACTTGCAGGATGTGAGTTACATCTCTGAGCTTGTTTTAAATAGAGTAAAACATAGTTTTATTAGGAGTAGATTAACCTTTGTTAACACAGTGGAACCATATAATGAGAAGAAGAAGCTCTACACTTCTCCTGGCATTACTTACAGTATATTAAATATCTTGTTCCATATGAGAGTCTGATCTCTTAGATCATCTGCTGCTGTTTTCTGACCTGAACCAACAGCACCAGATCAACAGGTTCCTGTAGCTACTGTACAGCTGCAGCATTTACAGGCAGACGGGGATAGTTACATGAAGATGGACTTCTCTAATGTGTGCACTGTGCATTGCAGGGTCCGTGTGCACAACGAGGATCAAGACAGGGGTGGGCTACCCACAACTCAGTGCCGTAATAGAGTGTGCAGACTCAGCCCATGGTCTCAAAGGACACATTATCTCCGTAAGTCACACATCACGGTGCAGAGAAATAACAAGGGATGCCAGAATTACTGAAGTTAGTTTGACATAGAGCATATATTAAGTACTTGTCAAAGCTATTTTAAAGCTGGTGGGAAAGAGTAACTGTCTCAGTCGGTGGGCATCAGTCCAACAAAAATGTAATTAATTAAGGGAATCCTTAATGGGGCTGTCATGGATGCACAAAATATGCTTTAGATATAGAGGAAACATTATCCAAACCCTTTATAGTTCCTAATCCATGGTGTAGATCGATATGATGCCTGAGCGATGAGTATCACTATTGATCATTTGTGATTCAAAGAGGTTTATTTGCTTATTTTAAGCTGGTTTCTGTCATATCTTGTTGCATAAAGGTTCAAATATGAATAATAATACTTTCAGCCAGTAGAGGGCATCCTCAGTCTTCCAAGGCTAGCAGAATAAGAAGAAAATCTATTTGACCTGTGAGTCAGCGTGAAGCTCTTTCTTTTTCTCTGCCCAGGACGGTGGCTGCAGTTGCCCAGGAGATGTAGCAAAGGCCTTTGGTAAGTATTCAACCCACAATATTTTTTCAATGAGTCACGTATCCGGGTCATGTGTGACTGTAACTGTACTGTTCTACAAATCTCTGCCTTTGCTCCTCAGGTGCAGGGGCTGACTTTGTAATGATGGGAGGAATGCTTGCAGGGCACGATCAGTGCACTGGGGAGGTCATCGAGAAGAACGGGAAGAAATACAAACTCTTCTACGGCATGAGCTCTGACACAGCCATGAAGAAATATGTGGGTGGAGTTGCTGAGTATAGGTGAGAGACTTCTATCAAGAGGTGAATAATAATTACTGAGTGCACTACTGATATGTATTCTGTTTGATTACACCTTTTTAAAAAGCAAAACTGCCCAATAATGTGTGCTTGTGTTCACGGCACCAACAGGTGCAGCACGTTTTATCAATGGAACTTTCTGTCCTGATGTCCTACTTTCTCTCTTCTGCTTTCAGGGCGTCTGAGGGGAGAACAGTGGAGGTTCCGTACAGAGGAGACGTGGAGGACACCATCCGTGACGTGTTGGGGGGCCTCCGCTCCACCTGCACATATGTCGGTGCCGCCAAGCTCAAAGAGCTGAGCAGAAGAACCACCTTCATCCGCGTCACACAACAGTCCAGCCATATGTTCACTTAGCAGGGCCCCACACTACGCTCCACACAGGCTGCATGATATGCATCGTACGTGTGTTATGCAGAGTTTGAATGTGCAATAGGAGGAGAAGCGGTGTAACACATACAGGAGAAAAGACCCGCTGACATGATCGCCCAACCTGTTTCTTTCTCAGGATACATGCTATCTGAAAGTTTCCTGCAGGTTGTGATTAAATAAACTCAAAAGTCTGACTCGAAAACATTCTCCCAGAAGAATCACGGCGCTTTCGTCAACTTAATCCTACAGCGAGTGCGTTTACATGCTCACAGACACCATAATATGCTACTGAATGCTACAGATTTTATTTTTGAATGGGCACTTATAACAGCTTGGATAAATCCTTCTCAGTTTTTGGAAATGGGAAAGGGAGAGCTAAAATACTGAGGCACGTGTATCTTTCAAAATACTCTTTTAACTTGTGTATTTACAGTAGTCAGCATCTTTCCAGATCAATAGCATATTAAGAATAAACAAGAAAGTCAGCTAACACATTGCATGTAAACACACTCATTAGTCGGGGAGGCTGATACTCGTGCTCAAATCTTTTGGGAAAACTGCTGAAGCGTATGTCGGATGGAATGTGCAAATCAATATGCAAGATTCAGAGACGCTGGCCTTTAACTGTCACTGGAGAAATCACATTGCAATAAATTGCATGCAGGACCTTCTGCTAATTTCCTCGCTGGTGTTGATCATTCTGTGAATTTTTCTCAGAGGTGTGCAAATCATATTCTTCATGACAGGCAACATAACAGACTATGTCTCCTCAGTGTTTCTGTGCATGTACTTTGGGTGTGTCAGGAAGATTACACTGAGCCAGACGAACATGAAGACCTCCGGGTTTCTGTATTCCAAACATTTGACATATTTGAAATATGCTTGATTTACTCTGCTGTGCATGTTAAACAGTCCTGTTTAAATTCACTGACTCCACTGTGCCTGATATTTTAGATCAAGAGCGTACTGAGATTTGTGGCTTCGACTGCATTGAGAAGTTGCTAGAAGAGCTCTTGAACTTCAGGGATAACTTAAAGACAATATTCTAATATACACACTGTAAAAGCAGCACTGCACCGTGTCATTGTTATTGCAGAGAAGGCAGAAGTTGTTAATAAACCCAAATGATCAGTGAATGATCAGCGTGACTCCTCTCTGGACAAAAAACTGCAGGTTGGATTGGCCTTCTATATAAACCTTTTTAAATGTCCGGATCTTTGGAGCATTGCAGGATTGAAGTTGAAGTTAAATCATTTTTTGATCTGACTTCAGTTTTTCTTTTGAGATTTAAGTTTAAAATTCTTTATAATAACTTTATTTATAATAACTGTGAACATCCGTCAGGGTCACGCAGGGCTGGAGCCTATCCCAGCTGACATCACGATGCCGCCCACAGTAACTGCAGGATCTTTATAAGGGAATGGATGGAAAAACACCGTAGAGCTCCTGTGAGCTCACTGACCACATGTTTGAGATTTGAAAACTATTGGTATCCTAACCATTGGGTGTTATGCAGGCTATTGAACACTAGATGGAGCTATTTTCTGCTCAATTTCAGCACTCAGCCAACAGTGGATGGAAAATGTCATAGCTAGTAAGATTTTAAACATAGTTTGTTTGTTAGTGCTGACATTCAAATAAAGACACACGATGCTCATTTATTCCAGATATGTCAAGGTTTCATTTTCTTTTTCAAAGAGGTGCATTTGTACAGATGTCATCAATACATACACCGACAGGGTTTCTCCATTGCTATAGAGGAAAGGGGTGGTGAGACACAGGGACTTGGTGAGTACAATATAGTACAAACAAGTTGGCTGGGAACTGCTGCGGCCCCCTGCAAGGCCAGACTGTCCGTGCAGGTCTGTGCTGATGTCCGCTTCTCTGCCACCGTCTCATGGGCCAAAATGTTTCAGTTCAGTACTTGGTGTCACACGTTAGCAGAGGAACATCTAGACAGACTGGTTGCTAGCCTCAGGGCTGAGTGTTCAGAACAGGGGGGAGGAATCAGATGAGCCACAGCTGACAGATAAGCTCCACCCCATCCGTGGCAGTGGGCAGGGTCAGAGGTCATGAAAGCGTACAGCCTGTCCCCTGCTGAAGTGTTTGTCGCCTTGCACAGAGATTCAGAACAAAGACGTTCAGTACACTGAAGAGTAATCCAAGCCATCTCCAGCATAATACACATAATATCATAATAATTAATAGTTAATTGTCAAGAATGACATTTGTTAATCATATCAAATTATATGTAATAAATTTACATATCTTATAACCCATATGAAACAGCCCACTATGTAAATTGATTGGGGTGAAACTAAACTGTTAAGTGGGCCTCTACAAGTTTTTTTTTTTTTTCTTTCTGCCTGAGTTGGTTATCCAGCGCTATGGACACTGACGACGTCATACAAAAAAAAAAGAAAAAAAGAAAGAAAGAAAGAAAAAAAAAAGGAATCCTGATCGAATTCTGTTCACTTTTAAAACACGACAAAGTGCCAAAAACACATCCTTTTTGCAAAAAGAAAGTACAAACATCAAGAAACAAAGAGCACACATGCCTTATTTTTCTGATCGAAAGGTCAAAGCTCACACACCAACATTCATTTTATTTGTAAAATTGTGCAAGAAGCCAATTAAAAAAAAAAAAAAAAAAAAAAGACGACATTAGCAGTGTTCCTCCAGTGAGGAAGCTTGTCATAATAACTCAACAATGACACATTCTCTACATAGTTTTAAGTCCCCTGACATTATATTGAGTGCTACAAGGAGACTTAAAACACAGAAAAAGCTCCTGCACCAAAGATAATGCAAACAAAGCAAAAGGTTTGAACGCAACGTTTTCGCACCATGACCAAACCAAACTGTGCCGGCCTCGTTACAAAACCTAATCGGGCGAATTAGAGCTCAAAATGTGAACGAGACGAATTAATGGCACAGGCCGGATGGTGTAGAGTGGAAAAGATTCCAAAACAAACCCCAAACACAACAAAAGAAGGGATGCAATCCATGAGAAAAAGGTTTTCCTAGTAGAAAAGAACCAAGGAACCGCCTAACACCTCGGCCCGTTGGACCCAAGAACGCGCCGGGCGCCAAGCGAGATGGAGCACAGACAGATACACACAAGGTTACGGCAAGGTGATGTGCAAAAACTTAAACTGAGCCATCTCTCTTTTTCATCCTTATCGCACCCTTTTTTTTTCATTCTCATTCTCTCTGTCTGTTTTGAATGAATGTTAGCCCTAGGGAAGGTATCGGTCTGAGACAGAGGGGTTAGACCAAGCCCATCCTAGGATTAGAAAGTGCTGAAACATTATCAAGTCTTTTACATCTACTTACATGTGCATCTCTGTTGGTTGGTTGTTTTTTTTTCTTTTCTTTTTTTTAAATTCTTTTTTACAAAAAGTGGTCCCCACTAGCAATGAGGTTTCTTTTTTTTTCCTGTGGGTCTCACCGAGAACCGTTGAGGGTCAGGGTTTACGATCTCACAGACAATTAGGAGGAGAAAACACTCCGTTACGCACACACACACACACATACAGATGTGTCACACACACAAACAAACCCTAACACGGTCATACATTTGAACACCAGGTGTACATTAAGCACACGTAATACACACACGCGACATACGGTGCAGACACGCAGCCAGGAGACATGAGTCTCACACACACGCTCAAATTTAGGAAGGCCGCAAGGACAAAAGGGAAAGGGAGGTACAGGAAAACTCTCCGTTGGTTTTGTTTCACTTCACACACATCCTGATTCTCATTTTACAGATGTGACACACACATCAGCAGACAGTAAAATACACAAGCTATCAACAAGGACGAGACACTGGAGTAGGACTATGCTACATACACTTGGCACGGCAAAAGGGGGGGAAACTAAATGTAAGTATTGCACATTGTGGTACATTTCAAGGTGATAAAAAGGTTCAACTCGGGATCATCTTAACAAAATTAAAACTGCGCCAAACCCTCACAAAAATGTTGCTATGATGTTCCGATCTCTCTCCTGCATTCACAACGTGTCTACATCTCAAATTGCTTTGTTTCATACTCTATTATTAAGCATGCATTTCCACTTAAGTATAAACACAATGACCTGTATAAGCTAGTAGTGAAAAGGAGACCGAATATCAAAAGATGAAGTTACAAGAGGGGGGTATAATCCAGGCCAGGCCACACTGACAGGTAGCTAACGGTTGTTGAGGGTTAATCGATTGCTTTGCCTCAGGAGGAGGTGCTTGTGAGGCTGGCTGGCTATGCTTGGGTACCTGAAACAAAGTTAACGAGGTCACTACGGGAGTCGTGGCAACGAGGCAGACCTGGGCGGAGTCAGAAAAACGTCTGCTGGTTACTTCAGGTGACGTATGCTCACCTTGCAGCGCCACAAACAAAGAGTTTGTGACTCCGACCAGCTGGGAAAGTGGAGGTTTTAGGGGTTATGTTCAGTTACTGCATATATGAGACACATCCCTGAAAAACACTAGCAACCGTTGTTGCAACTGCAAATTCCTATGTTTAAATGTACTTCATGAGAAGGGAAATAGTGTTAACTGAAGTCGTATTCAGGTATGTTAGCTTCCAAAAATATTTTCCAGTATATGACAAGATTTTCTCTGTGGGAAGAAAGGACGAGTTGTTTTGGTTGTAATGCTAGAGGATCATTATTAAATGTTTATTGCAGAGGATCTGAGTGGGTCCCACTCACACGAGGCCTGAATATTGTTGAACTATTGCTTTCTAAAGTAACCAAAGCAACAAATGCATCACTTGGCTTTGGCTAAAAAAAATCTTTTTTTTGTTTTTAACCTGACAGTAAAAGTTCAGATGGTCTGAGTGGTTGATACATTAGTTTAGATGTCGTGGTTCTGCTTTTTTCACGTATTGGAAAAGGGGGTTGGACCAAAAAAAAGAAAAAACAGAAATGGACATACATTTACAAAACAGCCACACATGCACAGAAATTGCAAAACATGTACACACCCACACATGCACACACACACCACTATTTCTACTCATGATGTTTCAATAGGAAAAGGAAGAAATGAAAATGCACTACTGTGGTGGTGTTGATCTGAGAAACCCTGTCATATTATTAAAAAAAAAAAAAGCATTTTCAAATCTCATACAGGGTCTTCTCATTCACTCACCATCACCATCACCATTACCATCCATCTACCCATTTACCACCTATCCATACATACCTCATCCATCTGAGCACACATCCATCCTGCAACCATCACCCTGGTAAACTCCCACCACCTGACACGGCGTTGCCCCACACAGCTTAACCTATATATAACAGGTGGAGGTGAAAATACGACTGACACACTTCTTAGAGGCAAACGACGCTGCCGAGCTAAACCAAATCTCTGCCATAATAACAACACCTAAATACAGAGGCTGAGTAGAAAGCTCAACAGATATGCCTGCGGGATGCCACCTCCTTAACAACACGTTTGTGCCGGCAGCCTCGCGCGCACTAATCTAACTACTGTGCATAATCATACTGTATTGTTACATGCAGCATGAGGAAAACATTTACATGTTGAATGGCACCATACAATTAGGACATACTAAATCCCAGACCACATGTCCACCGTCACCGCCAATTTGTTTATCTAATAAATGGAAAATGTGAACTATGAAACATCAGTGCAAGTCAGTTACTCTGATGTTAGAGAAAAAATGCAGACTATATATTTTCTGTATGTTATAATCAAAGAATCATTAGGTGGTATACACTTGACATCACACCTCAAAAACAGAACTGAACTCGGGCTGTCATGTGCAAGAAAATAGCCTGTGAGGATGTTCAGCTTAACAAGCTTTGCTTACAAAGCTCCAAATGTTGGGGACAACCAAGCAAGCACATCTGTTGAGGTAACTGCTACATCTTAGCAAAATAGGGTTTCAGCTGGCTGAAAGCACAGGCCATGTTCAAAACTGAACCCTAGTCCCTACACCCTGGTTTCAACAGCAGGAAAAGTGGACAAGAATAAGTAAATTTTCCTTCACACACGACAAATCTTTAACTAAAGTCAGTAAATTCAGTAGGCAGGCACATCTTCAAATTCTGGCTTACAGCTATGTTTATGTTCGATAAAAACTCAAATGTAATTTGACCATGACTGTGTAAATGTCGAAACTTTTCCTCTACAATGTGACAAGTGCCTGTTGAGGAACAAAAACCCTGGTCTCCTCCAGTGTGTTACGTGGTCTAGGGCTCGTTTCAGGACAGGGCCTTTAAAAAAAAAAATTATGTCTCCACCCTTCTCCCTCCTCCTGATGTGCAAATTGCAAGATTCTCTTAAGTACGACTCCAAGTAGAAACACTGGACATTTAGCACTGTCTACATTACAAATGAGTATATCCTTTTCCTATACACAGTATACATACACCCATACACAAACCCACACACATACACAAACACTTGCTGTACAACTGTACTGTTAGCAGTGTGCATTAATCCAATGTCAGTCAACTAGTGTCTTTGCAGGAGGGACAGTATGCACCGAAAAGCATCTTTCAGCCAACAACAAATACATTATAGGTTTCAGGGATGATCTGTATTGGTTTGTATTTGTGTAGGCATGTGTGTGTGTGTGTGTGTGGACAGACACAGACCAGCATCATGCACACTCGAGCACACGCACATATAAATTACAAATATATGACACCCTTCAAAATTCTGTGGCGTGAGCTTATAACCAACACTCTCAGTCTAGTACAGAACATCATTGGGATATTTCAAAGCCTTTTTCTTCCTTGTTAATTCTTATGCCTGATCCCAAACTTTCAGAACACATTCCAACACTTTTCCCCTAACCTTACGAGCGCACATGCTGAAAACCCACCATATTTCTAATTCCTTTTGTCACCACATTTTTCTCTCTCTCTACCCGTTTTCTAACTGCAATTTGCACCAATACCTGCTCACGATCATCCCTTTCTTTGTGATCCCATGGCACATCTGCTCCCGACCACTTCACTTTTCCAAAAGCTTCACCATCCAAAGTGCTGTTGCTACTTTCTACCCTTGTCTAAGTTAAAAAATAAATCTAAAAACATACAGTACTGCGTAAATAAAGAGACAACAAATAATTTTTTGTCGGCTGTACGGTGAGTGTGACAGGTGTGTTAAGTGCTTTGAAACATCTTGACCCTCTCAGAAGTGACATGCAGATTTTCTCACGGTTCCTCTCGCACAGCCTTTCTCCTTAAAAAAATAGAAAGAAATTCATCAATAAAATGACGAGGATTCAATGAAGTCTTCCTCTTAACATTTTCATTTAAAGTGAAGTTTTTCGCCAACCCAGTATGTTTGCACTTGTTTGTATTAGGTTAGGGTATCTCACATTTATACATCAACATTGACCCACCTAGGTTCAATCTAGGACTAAATGACCCCTGATTAAGGTTTTTGACAATCATTGAAAACAACTATCTGGTGAGATAGAAGACGAGGGGTTTAAGAAAAAAATAAATCATTAAAAATGCTCAAGATGAAAGTAAAGACTCCACCGTCATCAAACTGAACAGAGTAAGTGTTGTTCCCTCTCTATTGTGTGGCACACTGGCACACCCTGATGACACTGTGAGTAACACATCGTACGTTTTTTCCAAACTCCAACTCTGATTGGGCAAATAGTGCAGGATCAGGTGACATTATATCACTCCCGTGACCCAGTGTAAAACCACTGGCATAGCAAGAGGTGGAAGTGTTTTTCATCCAGTGCACAGGGAGTGAAATCACTGTCAAGAAGCTAACTACGAGCTAATTCAATTTTAGATTTACATAATGTGTAATGCGTAGCCAGCCAAGAAGAGCCATCAAGCATCGCCCCTGTGTGCCACACAGCCACCAATAAACATGTAGCACGCTCCACGAATCCCTCACCATAAGTCATCTCATGAAAACCACCAAAACGGCACCGATTGCTTGTGTGATATTAAATCCATCTATAAAAAAAAGTGTTATAAACTACATGGACTTAATGTAAGGTGATACCATGTAGGGTAAATTTACCTCTACGGTACAGTATTCAAGATAGAAAAATAAAAACAGAAAACAAAACTTTAAAACCAAGACAAATGAAACATTAATGTGGGCAGTTTTTTTTCAGGTTTTTTTCTCCAAATCCCAATGGTTATTTAACAGTCCTGCTAGCCTTCACTTGCCAATATTCGACCTTCCCTCAATGCTGACTTTCACCTCATGAGGGATGAAGGAAGGCTTGGGCAGGGTCAAGGGCGGCTCCTCCTCTGATTTTTCTACTTTTCGACCTTCAGGGGCAGACCATCTCCGCTTCCTGCCTCCTGAAGACTTACTGCAGCCAGCTTCTGCGCTGACCTGACCCTTAGAAACTGACCCTCTTTCCCCGAACATGAGATCTCCGTTTTCCACATTGGTGCCCGCTCCACTCCCATTCCCACTTCCACCTTTCCCTCGCTGGCTGATGCCATTCTCCCGCTCGCTGTGCCTGGAGCCTCCTCCACTGCAGCTTTGGGGAGCGTCTAAGACGGCTCTGTGGGATTTGAGGTGCCCGTAGCTGAAGGCAGGGGTAGCCAGCTCCAGGGGTTGAGTCTTCTTCAAGGATCCGTTCCTCAGGTTCTTGAGGGTGAGTGAAATACAAACATCGCCCACAGAAAGCTTGGTGCAAGGCAGCTCCAGAAGCTGAGTGGTCCGGTCAGGGCAGCATGAAGACCAGCCTTGGCCGAAGACGAAAAAGGGGTACTCCACCAAGACCTCCACGCTCACCTGGGGGAGAGGGAATGGTGGAAAGACACATCAACACAAATACACTTCTTTGCTTTAAAGCTCTCTTAAGCTTGCACACCATTCCCAGCCAAAACACTTAAAACAACCCAAAATGAATCAGGAATAGCTTCTTAACGATGAGGCTTATCTGCATAATTTAGGTCTCATTTGACAGGTAAGAAGCTGAAGAATATGAATCTAATGTAAGTAAGGATCATATTTTAATGTTCTAATGTAAATATTGCTATTTTTCTGGACAGTGAAAGTGAGAGGCAGACAGGAAACATGGGGTGAGAGAGAGAGATGGAGGATGTTGCAGTTGTATGATATGCGCCTTAAACTCTACGCCATTTTGCACCCCAAAAAATATTGCTTAATCCTGACGAGTGCATTGAAGCATGTTCTTCCTTCTGATCCCCACATAAAATACATAAATTTGTCATGTCAAATACACAAAACTGTTCTAACGTTGGCTGAGAAGTGTGTTGCATGTTCATAAGGACAGAGGAGGCTGGTTGTCAAAAACTACAAGGGCTTTAGTTTTGTCTAAATTTAGCTAAAAGAGAGAAGACAATTATGTAATAACTTTGATTGTTTTGTTAGACACAGCTGGATATTGTTGCATAGCAATAGGAAAATAATACAGACTCTTCTAATAGAAATATCTTTCTGGCCAAAGGAGCTTGTGATCCATTGAATGAAATCGCTAAGAGGAAGGATCACACTCACGTAAAGAGATTATTATGTCTGAATTCTGGATTCATCTCCGTACCTTGCGATCTGCATTATCATTTATATGTATGATAGAATGAAGAGATGCTTCAGAGGAAGCTTTGAGATATGATGGATAGAGGGAGGGAGAAAATAAAACAGAGGAGAAAAAAGATCAAGGAATATCTGAAATATTGTAGAAAGTGTAAAGAAAGAAGGTGGGAGTGGAGAAAGTTAGTGAGATGGAGATGAAAAGGCGAGATTATAAAGGGAGGATGGATTGAACGAGAGGAGGAGTGAGGAAGTGAGTGTCAATGTCAAGAACAATACCAGTATAAGATGCATCAAACACCCTCTCAAGGCAAACGTCAGGCACTATTTTCCCTCCTGTATTACATAATTTTTTCTCAGAGTAACTCCTCTGAGTGTGGACTCAAAACTCCTACCACCTCTCAGAAAAAAAGAAAAAAAGAAAGCATGAGGAGCCACTGATGGAGTACAAGAGAGAAAGATAAGTCTTTGAAAGATTGTCAGCTTTTGTGGGGTACAGTATCAAAGAGCAGCCGGGGGCGGGAGAGATGGTTGGAGATGTGCTGTGTGGGTGGACAAGTCACAGCGTGGACAGATGAAATAGATTAACTGACTTGAACGCACACCCTTAAAGACAGCGAGAAGGGTGAATGTGTGAGCGTGTTTGAAAGGAGAACCAGAGACAGAAAATAGAAGGATAAACTGTACCATCATTTAAAATGTTGACAGATTACAGAGAGATCAAAGTTATAAAAGAGTTCTGTGAGAGAGCACAAAACATTCTCTGTAACTTAACCCGGATTTTAAATCAGTACTTGGTGTTTTACAAGGACAGACTTAAGTCACAGCAAAAAACACTTCAAACACAAAGTACTACATGTACTGTATCAGAGCCCTCATGGACCTGGCTTTACTGAGAACATGATGAGTCAACTCTTTGAACTTTCTCTACAGTCCAACATGTTTGTTACATGACATCCTCGTACATTGAACCTAATTACAGAGTCCTCTGAGATTCACAGTTATAGAGTCATTAATAAGGAAGCAGCTCAACACTTGTCATTCAACATTAATAACACCAGCTAAGAGTATACATGAAAGCCTTCTTAGAGATCCTGGGCTGATTAGCTTTGTACTGTGTCCTACTTTGACTGTTTGACTGTAAAAAGAGTTGATTGGATTTAAAGAATTAATCAATTATGAAACATTGTTGTAAATTTTCTGTTTCACCATGATTTCAGCAGGAGTCATAACGATGGGTCATGATAGAAACGGATATTACAAAACTGTTCACACTTTATAAAATCAAACCAAGATCAGGCATTGCAGGAATAGTTTCACTTTCTTGTAGAGTGATCAATACCAGTCTCATGTCTGTGCATTAACACTGGAGACAGCACTGAGAGTTGAGTAGCTTCGCTTAGTATAAAGACTAAAACAGCTGGGCTCTAAACTTGTAAAATACATTAATAAATACATTACTGCTAGCTAGCTACTAGTATCTCTAAAGCTTAATAATTACCACGCTGTATCCAAGTGGCAACCTCCTCGGCTGTAAAGTGAAGCTTATTGAAGTGCAAAAAACTGCAGTTCTTTAAACAGTCACTTGAGGCTGGCTACAGAACCCAATCAATCCCCATAAGTCTCCATGTTTGGAAAAAAATGGTTTTGGTCTCTATTGCCAATTTTCCCATTCATGACAACTGTACCAAGTCTAAATTTTCTTTTCAAATTATATTAAGGCTTAAAGTTATGTATATTTCAGAGCGTGGCTGCTTTGATTGACAGGTGTGTGCTGTCACAGGTGGCTCGTTTGAGCACCCAGGCATCATTCAGCCCAAATGATGTTCCACACTGTGAGCTACACAACAGCTCTTCCGAAACCTGTGGGTGACGTCATGGACACAACGCCTTTGCTAAGCTATCCTAAATACTAATTAGCTCCATTGTTTATATGCAGACATTAGAATAATGCCAAACCAACTCTTGCAAGAAATTGGAAAAGTGTGTTTCCAAAAATGTTGAACTATTCCCTTAACAAAGGAATAATAAAGTCGTTCGCTGCCTCTCACCTGTGCACGGTGCTCACCAACAGAAAACTGAACCACAGCAAAGTTGGGTGAGGTGTGGCTCCCTTCAATGCGCTCCACTGTGGATGAGTCGATCTTCAGCTCACTGCTGATCTCGGCACTCTGGATGAAGTCCTCTGTCTTCAGGTCCTCCACACGTTTCAGCTCTCCATCGGCCAGCTGGATGATGGAGCCCTTGATGAAGTATGGGGGGAGTGAGGGAGGCACCACCGCATTGGATTGAGTAGGTGGAGCAGAAGGAGCGACCAATCCTGGAGGAGCGGGAACAATGGGAAGATGGAGCTGGGCTTGGACCACTCCACCTGAAGCAGCCTGGTGAAACGAGCCGCTGGAGGTTTCCAGAGTTTCTCCTTTGGGGGCAGTGGCAGCAATGTATGTGTGTGGGAGTGTGGTGGGAAATGTTGCTTGTGTAGATGATGTTACGTGAGAGGTTACAGGTTCCAATGTGGTGACTCCACCTCCACTAACAGGGATAATGACTGGTTGGGTGCCAGGAATGAGTAAGTGTTGCTGTAGGCTGGTGTGGTAGCTGATTGGCGTATGCTGGCTCCCATTGCCCCCTGCAATGTAACCAATGATAGGTGGCTGAGGGTAGATACTGGTGGAGGGCAGCCCCATTGACAGTGACTCTGTAGCATTGTGGGTGGTCTGGATAACGGTCTGGGGCGATAGCGTGCTGACAGCAGCTTTCAGGCTGTTGACACTTAATGGTGGTGGAAACGTGAAAGAGGAGGTGGTGTTGGAGGAGGAGGAGGGTGTGCGATTGACAGGCTTGCCCAGAATGATGCCACCTTTCTCCAGGTGTGTAGAGGCAGAGGTTGTCAGCTTCTCAGGGCTGGCTCTGGGTGGTACCATCTGGTGGTCCCCATGGCTGTTAGGCATAAGCATTACAGAGGTTCTCAGCCCTGAGGGATCATGAGTAGAGTACTCTGATGGCAGAACCAGCTGGCGGGCCTCATAGGAGGACAAAGAAGTGATGTCTCGTGATTTGCTACCTGACTTGGAGAGGCTGGACTCTGGGGATGCTCCATACCGCCGACCCCTTTCCAGCTCTCCATTGTGGAGCTCTCTAGGTCTGGAGCAAATTTCCTCTTTCCTGGTCGGTCCGTCCGTGTACTGCACCACAACCTGGGACATCCCATGTCCCAAGGTATGGTGGGGGTGCAGTGACTGGTGAGGAAATTGAACACCTCCTTGGTGATGAGGCGATGGCACAGTCCGTGGAGAGGTTGACAATTGAACATGGTGAGGGGTGGGGTCTGTAGAAGGTGGAGGCATGGAGGTACGCCCCATGGATGCTCTCTGCTGGTCATGTTTGGAGGCCTGTGAAGGAGCACAGACTGTCTCTGTGTGTGAGGGTCTCTGTGCGGCCAGAGAGGAGGAGGAGAGGGGGGGAGGTGGAGGAGGGGGTGGGAGAAGTTGAGGGGAGATGTAGCCTGTGTATGGGGCAGTGTAGGGTGAGGCTATAAACTGCAGGTTGGGTGGCAGTTGGGTGTAATGGACAGTTCCTCCAACTGTGGGTTGTGACAGGGCGGACGTATACACTGTGGGAAGAGATGAGACTAGCCTCAGTGATGAAGAGGAGGATGAAGAGTCTGAAGTGGAGAAGAGCGATTTATACTGGGGCCCGTCAGACTGACTGGAGCTACGATGCCCACCTACGCTACTCTCATTCCCACCCGCCACACTGGCAAGCCAGGCCATGTTCTCAGTGTGCTGGCTGTCACTGGCAGGTGGCATGATGGGTGAGCGGATTTCAGATGGTAATGTACTTGAGGGGATCTCCCTCTTCTTTGGGGGCAGACATTCATTACTGCGTTCGTGGTTGGACTTCATGCTGACTTCGCCTCCCGTCCCTCAACTTCACTTGCGTTTCCTTAACTTTTGGACTATCGCTTCTTTTTTGTTCTCTCTCTCTGACTTTCTATATCACTTCCTCGTCTCTTTTGTCTCACTGTTGTCCTTTGTCTCCCTTTAATTAGCAATGAATTGACTTTCCCAATCTCTTCTCTCTCTCACTCTCTATCCAGTTCACCCGAGGCTGTTAAATCAGGTCTTTTATTTTCTTGATAACAAAGAAAATCCAGGCCCTAACAAGCAGGTGAGGAAGGATTAAAGATGGAGATGAAGATATGGAGGGATGGTTAGAGAGGGAAGGGGTAGGGCGATCTGTTTGGTCCAGGGATCTTTAGCGGCTGAAGGGTGACCTCAGTGTGGTAGGGGAGAGTGTCACGACGTCACACCTGCTGCTGCCGCCGAGGACGACGGGGGGCCGAGTGCGTCGCACTTCATGCGGAATCATTTCCCTGCAAAAGCAAGCCTGCTGACACCCAGCACAGTCCTGTGGAAGAGAGAGAGAGGGACAGACTGTTAGGAAAAGGTGTGAAACTCAAACAGATAACTGTAATTATAGTTCGATCCTAAAAATTCCAACTTCCTAACACTGCACAAGTAATTGTTTTTCAATGAAAATGAAAAAGGCTGACACACTGTGTTTTTAGTACGGTTTTCAGTGTCATAAATCTAAATGTAAATCTAAACTTTTCACTGTTTGGTTAGAACCAAACAGGTTCAAGTTCAGTTCGAGGAATTCAAGGTTCCGGCAAACACAGGACATGAACACTTTTTAAAAAAAAGGTATAGGGAAGCAAAATGAGGACGTGTTGAGCTTAATGCTCGCTGCCATGAAGGTCGACAAACAGTTCATAAACCAACAACAACAACGACAACAGTAGCCCAACAAACCTCTCCAAAACAAAATGGAGAGACCATGGACTAACACAAAGACGCTCTGCAACACCAAATTCAGGAGTGCAAAAACACTTTGAAGAGCCACTGACTGTCTGAAGGGAACTGTAAAGTTTTGAAGGTTGAAATTGAGGCTGATGAAATGAAAATGAGAAATTCAGGAGGTCAACTAAGTTGAAGCACCTTCTTGAAGTGAAATCTCCACAGATCTTGCAGGTGGCATGTGAACATGTGCTCGTTCCGTCATGGGTAAAAGCAGTTCATGTGCAGTGCATGAACAAAAATCAAGTTAAACAATTAGAAACTGTGTCCATACAGAAGGCAGCGCCAAAAATCCATTAAGCAATCAGCATTTTTGACACTGCTGAGCCAAAATATTCTGTGAAAAAAGCTGTTCCATATGTTTCAAAATGGTGAAAATAGAAACAAGGAAAGCTCACCTCGTGCTTCTCCTGTAATATAAAACTGGTAGTTATAGTGCCGTCTGGTGGCAGGTCAATGTAGATTTTTGGTGCTTCAACAGTCTGAGCAAAAGAACTGAAGCAGAATAAAAATAATCCATGCCGTTCCTATGGGTTTCCAGAAGCTTACACTCCTCGTAATAATAATCTGAACAATTCCAAGAAGTTGCCAGCACCTGCTGTACTTGGACCTCTGATAACAAGCCTCTGCTGTTCTCAATATGTGTGAGTGTATACCACATGTGCATGTGCCATCTGTTAGTGAGGACCCCCTGCTGCAAAAGATGGAAAGCTTGGTGTGAATCTCATAAATAATGTACGAGAATTTCAAGCACACACATCCACCCACATCCACACACACACACACAGACACACCATCCTGCTTACTCAAACACTGACACCTGGGCATATTCAATTATGCTGACATGTTCTTTTCCTGACACACAGCACAAGTTCACACACAAACATGCACTCTATTTCACCAACTAGTGCATAAAAGCAGCGCATACACTGGCTCGAGTGTTTGTACAACTTAAAGACTTCACATTTGCACACTCGGGCCGTGGATCAGTTGACCAACACACCACAAACTTGCACTAAAAATGCACTGCTAGCATAGCTGTTGTTACGGCAACAACACGCTGACTGCAACATAAGGTTTGTCAATTTATTTCCACAGTGGAAGAGTTTGCAAAGTCAGTGACTTTGAGTTGTCAAAGGCATGTGAGTGTGTTTTATGCAAGAACGATTGTAAAAAGAAAGAAAATGAAAACCTATAGTAAATGACTGAAACCAAAAATAGCAATATTTTTCATCTGTTACTCTAAATGAATATGAATAAACTTAACTTAAAGATAATCGATGAAAAAAAGATCATATAATAAACAAATACTTGGAAAGAGAAGGCCTATCTAAACGTTGTCCAAATACCACCACGCAGATGACGATGGACTGAAAAATGTGGAAAATCTATTAAAGTTTATGTCAAGAAGCTTTCTGTTATTTATAGAAGAAGCAATATCAATCTTCTAATAGAAGGGAATTGTGCTCCAAGCAGAGAGATGGGAAACATATCTTCATACTTGACATAACAATAGAAGCCTCTTGCTTGACATTGTTACCCAAAGTTCCAGCGTTTGGAAACTGAGATTCTGTAGATCTCAGTAAAAATGGCCTCTCATACAACTGGTTTGGTCACATCACTCAATATAAGAGTGTGATTGTTGCTGACTGTACTCTCAGAAGACTTCATAATATGGCCTCTTTTATTGGAGATGACTTGAACTATCTAATCTCTGTAGCTGCCAAGCCACAAAAGATTCAATCTTTCAACCAGAATGACTGGGTCAACACCTCCCAGACCTCCTAAGGCTTATTTGCTAATTCCTGCAGAGTGATACTAATTGCACCCACTGTGTGTATACGTGGGTGTCTGTGTGTGTGTGTGTGTGTGTGTGTGTGTGTTTTCTGTGGGACGAGGGACATCTTGCATCTCAAGCAGATTCCTGTGATTTAAAAGGTGTCGCAGTGCTACTACAACAAGACTGCAGAGACAGGCGTAGGAGTAAATGCACGTGCAAATTCACATGCACATATAGTACAAGATGACACACGTGCACATATACACACACATACACTATGTATATATATATATATATATATATATATATACACACACACACAGACACACACACACACACGCTTTTTCAAGTACACGCCATCTGTTCAATCAAGCAGGCATGACTCAGAAGTGTTCTGAAAGGTACTGTTGATCGGTGAGTTTTTATAAACCGAGATACAATCTTCTCCGCCTCTCCCTCCTTCACTCTACCCTCTACTCAACTGCTCTCCTGCCTCAGCCTGCCCACCTCTCCTACTTCATAACTCCATTCTCAATTATCATTCTTCCATCTAATGGTTTAATGTTCTTAGTCTTCTGTCTCCTAATGTCTGTGCTTCTTGTCTCTTGGCATCCTCACATATTCATCTTCTGCTTGTCTCTCTGCTGTACCACACATCATTCGCCCTACAGTTCATGCTCTGACATAAAATACAGTCAGTATGGACTGTTTAATAAAGAGCGACGCTATATTTCATGCTCGTATTCAAAAAGCTCTTGATCAAATTAAAACTTTGATACAAGAGGAATAATATATGGCTGAAAGCTCTCAGATTAGAAACATTTCATATCAGCTGTCACATAAAAACAGTGTATGTACTGTACATCCAGCCACAGATCTGTTCACACTGCTGTCTATGAGAGCTTTCATCTTCAGAGCGATGCACGTCATTTCAAAGTGAAAAGGGTTTCTGAGAATTCGAGCTGAAATATTATATGCATTGTGTAATGGGATATATTGTACTGCTGTTACGTACAGTATGTGTATAAAGGGCGGTATGATACTGCAGCTGCTGAGCAGCTAATGCTTGGAATAACTGTGTGCTAAGGCGAGCAACATATCACAGTAAGATTGCTATAGCAACCAACAGAAGGGATGTAAACCACTACTACAATAAAAGTGATTTGTCATCTTTCTTGGCTGCTGAATTATAGAATATAAGAAGAACTTAAATCTTAGACCATTTCACCGTCCCCACCAAATCCTACAGGAAACACGTGGCTCTTCAGCTGCTACAATGTTCACGAGTTAGCTGAGGTGCTGAGGGAGTGGTGGGATTTTAGAACTTTTTTTGCTGATAACAGGTGTGTATGAAGGCAACACTGGTTAAAAAAAAAGGGGTGAAAGATGCAACTACAGTTCTGTTCAACACAGCCGTGTGTTTATTCTCTGTGGCTTTGTCACTACAAGCAACACCTTTTTACAGTCATTAGATTCACAGTTAAATATGAAAATCTTGACTAAAGCTGCTGTAATTAAAACACGGGAAGATACTGTACGTACACACAGTCCTGGCGGAAATACATGAACTTTCAAGCTTGGATCCTCTCTCTGTTACTTTGTCCTGCAGTGTTAGTAAGAGAGTAAAAGGGAGAAAAGGACTTTACAAGGAGTGAGGGAGAAGAAAGAAAAGGAAAAGACTCATTTTCACTGTAAACTCCTCAGCTGAGACGCTGCTGAGGGCTACATTCCCTCCTCATTAACCCTTCCAGAATGCAGCCTGGGAAACTTTGATATTTCTGAATCAACAAAAAAAAAACCCAACAAGTTCAGCAACAATTAAAGAAGGAAGAGTATGAGAAGGATCGACAAAGGGATTTAAAGGAGGGATAAAGAGAGGCAGGAAAGTGAGGGCCTGGGTATGAGAGTGAGGAAAGGCTTGGGACGCATGGGAGAGAGAGAAAAGAGGCGAGCTCAGCTGACCTACATTGCAAAAAGAGAGAGTATTGCTTCACTGAAACTGACACTCAAACACACATTCACTGAAAAGCTATGTCACCTGAATCTTGCTGAGTTTGCAGCGTGTGTGTGTGTGTGTGTGTGTGTGTGTGTGTGTGTGAGTGAGTGAATGCGTGTGGATATCAGATGACCTGTAACCTAAGCTGTCTGTCCTCCATGTGCTTTAGTCTCCCTCTCTCTCTCTCTCTCTCTCTCTCTCTCTCTCTCTCTCTCTTTCTCTCTCTCACACACACACACACACAAACACAATGATCCACCTTACCAAAGTCTGTGTGTGCGTGTGAGAGAGAGTCAGTAACCTGAATCATTCACTCCTGTACTATACTATTGTCCTTCTACAGTGAAAACGGTGAAGGTGTGCAGATGTCACCCTTTCTTTCTTTCTTTCACACACATAAATCAAGTGCAGTAAATGCTGCAGCCTATTTTGGGAACAGAAGAAACCCCCCAGAACATCTGGATTTATGGAGTTGTTTCTGCTATTGTCTTATGTTTGTGGTTAAAACCCTGCAGGGTGACTGAATTAAACTAAAATTTTATGTATTAATTCTATATAAAAAACAACGTGTTACAGTAATACACATCAGACCATGCTCTTTAATTGATGCAGTTAACTTATATCACAATCTATAATTTATAAATCCTTCTAGTTTACTTGAGCAGTAATAGAGTGCTTTGTGGTTATGGCGCCAGCGCTGCAGTGGTATTGCTAACAGAACTGTAACTATGGTCATTTGCAACAATTACAAATTATTACAACAACAGACGTTCAAAAACACAAACACTGGGTCTCGAAGCAACTTCCTAAAGTTCCCTTAACAGCCAACACAAAAATACTTTTTGGATTCAATTTTTTTTTTCAAATTAGTGACATATCTGGTCCAGAGGTCTCTATACACGCTTAGGAACAGTATAAGATATTGTGATGACAATCATGGTTCTAACTGAATTACAGTACACAAACTGCAACATTTTACTTGCAACAATGATGTTAATTTTCCATTTAATAAATACAGTGTTTAACTCTAGTTTTCTTGTTGTAGTTTTTGTTGATGCTATCAACTCTCCTGCATCCAGCTTCAGTTGTTAGTAGCAACAGAATGATCTATAATTATATGCTGGTATGTCCGCTCCATAAACAAAATCCATAAAAACAAGAACCTCCATTCAACTTTGCATTTCAACTCAGGATGTTAAGGAGAACAATGCAGTGCATTACTAAAATTGGAGAACTACGTCAAGGGTCAGTAATGGCAATTAAAGTGAGCAGGAAAAATTTCTTGGGGCACCGAGGTGGGTAGGGAAACAAGAAATGTTTGTCAGTGTCATACAATAACCACTGACTGTTTTCTGATTAAAAGAGCAATGTGTAACTGATTATATGCAGGTTGATAGGACTGGGCCAGAAATATAATTCAAGAAGGTTAAAACCATTAAAAAAATGAACAGACATTATGTACAGAGTGTGAAGAGGCAACAATGATGACGTTATGTCAAAGACATTGTGTTGCAGAGTTGCTACTCATACTTTCTTGTAATACCACTTGTGCATAGAGAGGCGACAGTGAGTCACCGTAGGACTGTACTATGTTGACTTTAGATTAAAACGTGGTATTATCTTCCACAGCCATCTGTGGGACCCCAGAGCTCTGTGTTATTACTTTATATTTATACAGAGATCGGATAAAAAAGAAGAAAAATTAACAAGGAAGCAAGGAAGTTGGTCTACTTACTGAAAATATGTGTCTGTTACGTGATTGCAGCTTTACTTTAATATGACCTTAGGTTAGCATCACCCTCATCGATCCGAACTCGGTTCAGAAAACAAGCATTTGAAGTTTTTTGCTTGTTCCATTGTGTGGACAGACGTGGTAAAGTATGAATTTCTTATGAATTGCCATCATGATGTCATTATTTCAGCATCCCTTTGATCCATGTATTACAATCAAATCAGAACAAAATGTGTTGACTTTGGTTTCATGTCTCTGTAACGTTACAAAGTTGGTTCATAGTTACGTGAAAAATCACAAATGATCCTGTGGTTATATTGTAGCCACTTAGCATGACTGGTTGAAAGTTGCATGAAGTTTAATATACATTTTTTTACATCTCTAACCATAAAGAATCTTGAGGTGTGGCATCACATCAGAAAACGCTGCCCCCTACTGTTTTTGGATGAATTACAGAGTCACATTTCAGAATATGATATACTAGATAATTATATGAAACGTTGCTTTTGTTTCACCATAAAATAACCAACATGCCGCTATTTAGTCTGCAAGTGTTTAGTTTAAGAGTTCACAATATTGGATTTTTGCAGATATTTGACATTTTTTCTACGTAATTACAGAGAAGATCATGTCTCTCTTGGAGTGTAATGCACATATTATTATTGCTATGGCTCACTATCAGATGCAGACATAAAATACAATGTTTATTAAGAAAACTACTGCTGACAATATTTTATAGCTGGTTCCTGATTCTCTTTGTTCTCCCGAAATTCATCATAACAATCAGCATGGCGGTCTAATACGATAAGATGATATTTAATATTTAACACCGAATGAATGCCATTTCACTTTTTCTCGCATGACCGACACTGAACAATCAGTGCAAAAAAAAGCAACTTTGCTGTTCGTTCTACTTCCAAAAATCTCCACACGGCATATCATGTGTCTCGTGTCATCTCATCTGCCTGTCATACTGGCAGGCAGAAATATTCATCTTTATCTATATCATCATGCATCACTCATTTATATAAAATCTACATTAACATATAAACTGTGTGCATGGGCTACATGTCTGTTGCATTTGAGTCTGTGTGTGTGTGTGTGTGTGTGTATGATTGCCCAGCCATAATCATAATCATGATCAAAGGGATAAGTCCAACGTGATGTGTTATCTCACTGCTAAATATAGTTCAACTGGAAAGTACTGTAGTGTTGCTGCAGGCTGATACTTCTCTGTCTCCCTCCACTTCTTCCTTTTTGTCCTTCGGAGGCTTTTTGCCTATGTGGTTTTTCATTAGTGTGGATGTGTGTTTGCGTGTGTGTGTTTGCGTGTGTGTGTTTGCGTGTGTGTGTGTGTGTGTGTGCATATGTGCGTGCACATTACAGGGACCCTTGCCAGACTGGGAACTCTGACAAGGCTGCCACTCTCCACTAGTGATTACACACAAACAACAACAAACACACACACACACACACACACACACACACACGGGAGTATGGTCAGATAGTGAGGGAGTAATGGAGGACAGATGGAGACAGAGAGTTAGAGAAGCAGGGGAAGAGAAGAGGGAGGAGGAGGAGGAGGAGGAGGAGGAGGAGAAGGGGGGTGACGGAGAAAAAGAGAAGCAAGAAGCGAGGGAGAGGAAAAGAGTGGTTAAGAGTTACACAAACAAAGACAGACAGAGATGGAGAGAAACAAATGACTGTGAGAAAAAAAGAGAGAGTCTCTTTGAGAAAACAAACACTTAGGCAGTGTTGCATGACTTGCACTTTCTCACCCCTCCAACAACCCTGAGGTTTGGTGGGTGGGTGGAGGGGTGGAGGGAGGGAAGGGAGCGGGGGGGGGGGGGGGGGGGGGGGGGGGGGGGGGGGGGGGGGGGGGGGGGCTGGCCAGTTGGGTAGACAGACAGACAGTCAGGGAGAGCCTGAGAAAAGAAAAGAGCCAATAGAAAGAGCGGAATGAGGGAAATGTGTGAGGAGAAGTGACAGGAAGAGAAGAGAAGAAGAAAAGAGAGAAGAAGGGAAGCAGGGAGGGGAAACACTTCAGGGCGACGAGCGAATGGGAGAAACAAGCGGCGACGATTGTAGGAAAAACTAGGGCAGACGCAGTACGCACTTACAAATGACATACTGTGATACAACAAGACAAGCGTTCAGGACACACACACACGCGCTGACGCTCTCTCTCCCACATACACACACACACACTTCATTCAGAGCGGGCTCAAAACTGTGTGAAGTGTACTTACCAGGGTAGCAGGAGTAGCCCACTTCTGCAGCATGCTCTCTCTCCCCCTCTCATTCCTTTCCTTCCTTAATTTCTCTCTTCTCCTCCTCTCCTCTGCCGTGTCCCTTGTACAGCACCCTGAGTCTCTCTCTCTCTCTCTCCCTCTCTATCTCTCTCCCTCTCTCTCTCTTTCTTGCTCTCTCTCTCTCTCTTTCTCGCTCTCTCTCTCTCTCTCTCTCTCTCTCTCTCTCTCTCTCTCTGTGTCTCTGTCTCCCTCTCTCCCCCCTCAAGTTGAAAATCCTGAGCAGATTCAGCGTACTCGTGCTACAAACTGCTCTCGGCCTTTCTCACCCCCCTCCCCACCTCCCCAGACACACTCACACACAGCCAACAGCCCTCTCCTAAATCTTGACAGCGAGGCAGGAAGCTCCCTCACTACCACTGATACACAGCACTCAGGTGATCTCTCTCTCTCTCTCACACACACACACACAAAATTGGTAGCACACACTTGCACACGCCCACAGGGAGGGAGTCCCGCATGCAGAGCTCCAACGTGTATTATGCAAGGGACTGAATGCGAGCCAGAGCTCTCACACTGTCTGCCCTACACACACACACACACACACACACACACACACACACACACGGCCCCTCCCACGGTTTGCTCGGCCAACTTCATCAGGTATTCATTCAAAAAACACACACACGCCAGCTGGCTGCACGCCCAGAGACCGCTTACAAGCAGCAAAAGAGAACGAGAGCAAGAGAGAGAGGGGGTGGGAGGTTGTTTCAGTGAGAAGAGAAGGGCAGAAGGGGGGAGTGTGGGAGAGATAAAGAGGGAGGGAGGGAGTGAGCAGAAGAGATTAGAGCAAGAGAGAGAGAGAAAGCACATGAAAGAGTGACACATGGACGACTCATACACACATACAGGTATATATTTAGGGCGCAAACTGTGATTAATCGCTTCTATCACAATTTATTGATTAATGACGACCTATAAAATGTCAATCACAAGAGCCCACGCCAATGTTTTTCTAGTTGTTCCATTGATCCAAACAGCAGTCTGAAATCCAGATGTTCATTTGAAAAATATGTAAAACACAACAAAGCAGCAAATCGTCATTTGTGAGAAGCTGGAGCCAGACAATGTTTGGCATTTTTGCTCCATAAATATGAATTTGATTCACTGATAAATCATTCCAGAGTATATCTATCTATGTCCATACATAGATAGATATAAACATGATATATATATACACAGGTAAACACACTAAATAAATCAAAAGACAACATCAGAATCGCTTTCTACTGATTAAATGACTACAGGCCTGCTGGCCTGACTTGTGTACCGATAAAGTCATTTGAAAGGCCAGTGTTGGCTCACCTGAAGGACATCCCCCGCTGGACCCCCTGCAGTTTGCCTACCAGGAAACAGTTCAGCAGACAATGCAGTCATCATGGGACTGCACTATATTAAGCAACACCTCAACTCCTCACTGACACATGCAAGGATTCCGTTGGTGGACTTCAGCTCGCTGTTCAACGCCATCATCCCTGAAATACTTCACACCAAACTCACCCAGCCTCCGCCTGTCAGTGGATCACAAACTTTCTGACCAACGGGAGGAAGCCAGGTGAGGAAAATCACGGGTGCCGACCTGCTCTCCATTCAGGACTTATGCACGTCCGGAGTCAGGAAACATCACCACGGATCCATCACACCTTGGACACAACTTGTTCCAAGTTCTCCCCTCTGGGAGGTGCTACAGAACACTGTACACCAAAACAAACACACACAAGAACAGTTTCTTCCCACAGGCGTTCACTGTGATGAACAGTTAACAGCAGACACACAGTGTCAGGAACAATCAAACATCCACTGTACCCGTAAATGATTTATTATCACTCTTTAAATTCAGTTTTGATTTTTTAGACATTTTTTTAAATGTCATGACTCAACATCATACACAATCACAATCTACACATGCTGTGCATACTGTATGTACACACCTCATGTACATTAAACAACCTGCTACATAAATTATTTATTCACACATCCTCTCTGCACCATTCCACTATTGTCAACTGTCTGCACGTTATTTTTTATATAGATATATATGTGTGCATAGTACCAATAAAATAAAAACGATTGATTTCCCTCGGATATACAGTGTGACATTCAGAATCAACAGGCCTGCACTTCCCACTTCCCACCACTAGATGTCACGACTGATTACCTCACTGACTGTGTACAGCAGTCTATTTCCGTTAGTTAGCTGACCTAGTTAAAAGACCATTTGGAAGTAAATATAGATGAAATGTGCTCCTTAATGCTAAGAGATGTAGCACGCACAGGGAAGAAGTAAGCACCCATGTTAACACACACACACACACACACTACACACACACACACACACACACACACAGAAACGTAATGATTCCCACTGGTCTCACTGGGTCTAAACATGCACTAAAAAAAACACACATCCTGTTTGTGTTGGTTGGCCTTCCTGTCTGCTTGATATCTATCCTGGTGTTCACTGGATATTCATGCAGTGTTTAACTATTGCAGAGCAGGAGACATTTCCAAAGTTTGTTTTTAATGTGGCAAAGACTAAAAGAACATACGAAATGTGCCCAGAGAGGCTCAGCTGGGTAAGAGGATTGAAAAATAGTAATCTGAGAGTTCATTGTGCTTTTTTTTTTAATTATTATTTTATTTTGGAAGACATTTTTGCTGATAAGCACTTAGCGCTGATGATATTTTTCATTCATTTTCGACATCCTCAGTGTACTGTATGAGGTCCATGATGTGTTGTTGCAGT